>NC_053124.1:36915557-36955557 GCF_010015445.1 Perca fluviatilis
TAACAACAAGTAGAACTATTCAGAGGTTATCGGACTAGATATTAAGTGCCCTATATAGTTCCTAAAAAAATACAGTTCAATCACAACTGAAAATATGCCTCATAGTGTATGAATAGAGGTGAATAAATATATATGTTTGTGTTGCAGGGTAGTGTCAGTTCCGTTTCATACGTAAAACATTTGGCAGCGGGGCGCGGGGCTTTTTTTCCACCCTGGACTCTAAGTCTCCATGTTTCTGAGTATCTGATGGAACAACAATCTCTGAAACTGGTCCAGTATTAAACAAGAAGCAAGCTGTAATGTAAGTTAATAGGGCAATCTATTTAAAGTCCAGCTTGTATATACGTTCACTAAAGTGCTGTTTTTGCCGCTGACAGACTCAGATTAATATTCTAAGAGTCTGACAACATTATGGAAAGGATCCCTACAGAGATAGACCTTTTAGTTAAAGAGTAAGATCCTTTTTATTAAAAATAAAAACATCCGCAAAATCGTGTTCGCTAAACCCACCAGACTCCATGTAAATAAACACTGATTTTAGCATCGTAAAACACACTTCATTCAAAGTGGACAGAAACAAAATAAAACTATGAAAAGCCATTTTGGGTCGTCTTTCCACTTTTCCAACCATCACAAATGTAGTTTTGGTTGAAATAAACACATAGTTTACTGATTTACATGTTAAAATATGTTGGCTCGATAAAAGTAGTGTTTTTTTAGCGCTAGCGACTTCAGAGCTGTTTCTGGTTAAACAGAAAGATCTCAAAGAGGTTTTAAAGGTCTATCTCTGTAGGGATCCTTTCCATAATGTTGTCAGACACTTAGAATATTAATACAGTAACAGAAAACAATTCTGGCTGCTCGCTTTGTCCCGCTATTAAAAACAGAAATGTTGTGTTATAATACAGACACACACACACACACAGACACACACACACAGACATACAAACACACATACACACACACACACACACACAGACACACACACACAGACATACAAACACACATACACACACACACAACACACACACAGACACACACACACAGACATACAAACACACATACACACACACACACACACACAGACACACACAGATGTTGTATAAAATACTCAGTAAATGTCTGAAAACGTTGAAATAATACTTCACAAACATCGGGGATGATATATTGTCTCTACAAGTCTTTCATTCAGCTTTGGGTTTTGTTAACCCTCCTGTGGTCCTCGGGTCAATTTCCAAAAAACTTTCTAGAATCACAACTACGACAAAAGAACGCTGAAAAAAGTGACCAAAAAATTGAAATAAAATAGACAAAAACGTGGAGAAAAGTGGAGAAAAAGAACAACTACATGTTGAAATTTGGACCCGGAAAAAACACTAAGTTGCAGGTCGACGGGACGACAACACAAGGAAAATAAAATGGGAATACTCCATACTGTCGAATGCCAGCAAATTAAAATCACAACACTCATCCTATCAGCGCCCGCGTCTCGGGATTAAAGAATATATCGGAGCAGTTTACAAAGTAAAGAACAATCAAACAAATGAACATGAAAGAAAGAAAGTGTCTCAGTCTTACCCTTAAATAATGACAAGTGCTGCTCCTTAACTTGTTGAAATCCTCAGTCCCAACTCTCTGCCAGAGCTGCAGACCGCACCTAGGAAATGTCCCGGGGCAGAAGTGGCATCCCTGTTAAATATGAGCCTGGCAAGGAGGGAGGAGACATGGGAAGGGCCTGGCAAAAAGAAAAAGGGGGGGGGGGGGGGGGGAGGAAGGGAGGGGGGGAAGGGCCCAGCAAGGAGGGAGGAGGCATGTGAAGGGCCCAGCAAGGAGGAAGGAGACATGGGAAGGGCCCAGCAAGGAGGGAGGAGGCATGTGAAGGGCCCAGCAAGGAGGGAGGAGGCATGTGAAAGGCCCAGCAAGGAGGAAGGAGACATGGGAAGGGCCCAGCAAGAGGAGGAGGAGGCATGTGAAGGGCCCAGCAAGGAGGGAGGAGGCATGTGAAGGGCCCAGCAAGGAGGAAGGAGGCATGTGAAGGGCCCAGCAAAAGAGGGAGGAGACATGTGAAGGGCCCACCAAGAAGCTGGACTCATAGGCGTTATATTGTCGGCTAGTTGACTTTATAATTAAACATCAGATTTTATAAACTACATGTGCTCTGTGAGCAGGAATCTTAATGTGTAAAGTAACTAGTAACTAAAGTAACTAGTAACTAAAGCTGGAACAGATGAATGTAGTGGAGTAACTAAAGTAACTAGTAACTACAGCTGTAACAGATGAATGTAGCGGAGTAACTAAAGTAACTAGTAACTAAAGCTGGAACAGATGAATGTAGCGGAGTAACTAAAGTAACTAGTAACTAAAGCTGTAACAGATGAATGTAGCGGAGTAACTAAAGTAACTAGTAACAAAGCTGTAACGGGTGAATGTAGTGGGTAACTAAAGTAACTAGTTACAAAGCTGTAACAGATGAATGTAGTGGAGTAACTAAAGTAACTAGTAACTAAAGCTGTAACAGGTGAATGTAGTGGAGTAACTAAAGTAACTAGTAATAAAGCTGAACAGATGAATGTAGATAGTATAGTAACTAAAGCTGTAACAGGTGAATGTAGGGAGTAACTAAAGTAACTAGTAACTAAAGCTGTAACAGATGAATGTAGCGGAGTAACTAAAGTAACTAGTAACTAAAGCTGTAACAGATGAATGTGCGGAGTAACTAAAGTAACTAGTAACTAAAGCTGGAACAGATGAATGTAGCGGAGTAACTAAAGTAACTAGTAACTAAAGCTGTAACAGGTGAATGTAGTGGAGTAACTAAAGTAACTAGTAACTAAAGCTGGAACAGATGAATGTAGGAGTAACTAAAGTAACTAGTAACTAAAGCTGTAACAGGTGAATGTAGGAGTAACTAAAGTAACTAGTAACTAAAGCTGGACAGATGAATGTAGCGGAGTAACTAAAGTAACTAGTAACTAAAGCTGGAACAGATGAATGTAAGCGAGTAACTAAAGTAACTAGTAACTAAAGCTGTAACAGATGAATGTGGAGTAACTAAAGTAACTAGTAACTAAAGCTGTAACAGGTGAATGTAGTGGAGTAACTAAAGTAACTAGTAACTAAAGCTGGAACAGATGAATGTGGAGTAAAGTATAAAGTGTAAGGAAAAAAACTGGTGAAAATAAATAACTAGTAACAAAGTCAGATGAGTAGAGGACTAAAGTAACTAGTAATAAAGCTGTAACAGATGAATGTAGAATAACTAAAGTAACTAGTAACTAAAGCTGTAACAGTGAGTGTAGCAGTAACTAAAGTAACTAGTAACTAAAGCTGTAACAGATGAATGTAGAGAGTAACAAAGTAACTAGTAACAAAGCTGTAACAGATGAATGTGAGTAGATGCTAAGTACAATATTTCTCTCTGAAATGTAGCGGAGAAAAAGTAGAAAGTGTACGAAAGAAAAGACTCAAGTAAAGTACAAGTACCTCAACATTTGGACTTAAAGGTACAGTAGTGGTAAATAATGGAGTACTTAGTTACATTCCAGCTGTGGAGAATGAATGGCTGGACAGGTACGCGGGAGAACTCCCCTTTATCCCGCTCTGATCTGAAATGATGGGCTGTATACCGCCACCTTAAAAGAGAGGTGACAATGGTCCAATCCATTATCCAGTTTGATCTCTGTGTTATCTCCTGACCTGTCTGCATTCCTCCCAGCTACCTCCCGAACCTGCATGGCCACTATGGTAGTTTACCAACATCCCAGCAGTCAGCATGTTGCTCTAATTAAAGGAAAACCGGTTTGGAAACCGCAAGCTTGTGTCTGTCTGAACATCAAGATGATATATCAATAAAACAAAAACAAAAGCATCACAGGCAACTTTCAGAGGCTTTCATCGTATTGTCTTCCCGTCGACCGTGCACTTGTTCTGCGGTTTGGTTTGCCTGTTTATAAAGCATAAAGTAGCCTGTAAATCAAGGCTGTCCAATTTGGGGCCCGTGGGCCAAGTTTGGCCCGTGCTCCCCTTTGTTTTGGCCCCCCCCATGGCATTTCACATGATCCTGCTTATTCTCCTCTTATTTTGAAACGGAACTTGGTTTTGTGCAGCTAGAATGTACTTAATCTGAGTTTTACAGCGATGTTAAGCACAGTGCTGGTAAACTTCCTTATTAAATTTCGCATGTGAGTTTTTATCTACGAAAAATTACACATATTAGGGCATTTCTTCTCTCTCCTGCTCCCCCTCACGTGCTGTGAGCCAGTCAAGATGGAGCGATGGAGAACTGATAAAAGAACATTTAGTGAGTCAGCTGGAGCCCTAATGTTGAGAGACTTTTGAAAAACCAGGACAGGGCTCATGTCCCACTATTGCAAGTGATAAATATCTGTAAATGTTCTGTAATATTGGAGATAAATGCAGATTAAAGAGCATTTATTTCAGATTTTTTTATGTTAATTTTCTATCAAATATAATACATTTTCTCATGAAATCAACAAGTAGTTTTTGGCCTGTGGCCGTTCATCCAGATACATTTTTGGCCCTTCATATGAAAGAATTTGGGCACCTCTGCTATAAATGATCACCCAATTCTTTGCGCAATTCAACTTCATAACTTATTACCACTAGTTTTACACTTCTTTATGGAATTGATGGTGAATAATTCTCATTTACATGACATTACGCCTAATTATTGAGTAAAATAAGCAGCAATTAGGACTTATCTTGACTACTAGTTATGGTCAGAGAAACATATGACCCCAAAAACACAGGACTTTCACCCAGAAGAGCCGGGATCGCGTCCCGCGTGTGGCGTTTATCAACCGATCAACGATAACACGTGTGTATGTTTACATCCGCTGTATACAGTGTAGACATACACGTGGATAGCTCAAAATACGTACAGATAACACGCCATTTGGCTTTAGGAAAGTGGCGTGTATGTTTACACAAAGTCATGATGCCATGTTGGGTCTATTGGTGAAGAATCATTGATCAAATAGAATAATTCGGCAGAGGCAGGGCCTCGGCCTGCAGCTCTCAGTGTTTCTCCATTGCTCCCGTGTTGCAAAATAGAGGATGAAATGGATTCTGGGAAGCTAGCGACATCACGCCATTCATTTTCTGGCCGTACAATGACATGAAATGGAGACCTATTCTCATAATTCTCCATAATCCAGCATTGGATATTGTCAGAATGTTGACACAAGTATTCAGATCCTTTACTTAAGTCTGGAAGTAAGGCCATAAAAACCTGCCAGTGGAATAGGAACATACACGTGTACATCATACATCATGTGGTTACTTACTGGGCTTTTTTTTTACACTTTTATTCCCATGTTTTTTTCACTTTTTGAACAGTAACCGTGAAATTTAAAGTGTACTTTTTTTTTTTGGGGAGGGATAATGAACACAACAGGAGATCGAAAAATACTAAAAGAAGTAATTCTTTGTGACTTTAAATGGCTTTGCTGGAGATTTAAAGTTAGCAGCTTATGGCTTTAACACGGTCTCACTCTCTGACAAATTTTTTTTTTTATTTTTTTTTTTTTTGTGAAAAAAAAAAAAAAAACACAAAAAAACCCCGTTCCACTTCTTCCCCCCCCCCCCCTTTTTCTTCCCAAAAAAAAAAAAAAACTTTTTCAAAAAACACAAAACCCCCCAAAAAAAAAAAAACACACCACACACACCTCCTCTCTTTTTTTTTTTTTTTTTTGTCAAAGTCCTACCCACACACAACAACAACAACACACACACACACACACACACACACACACACACACACACACACACACACACAACAACACACACACACACACACACACAGGTTTGTGGCACTTTGTGGGGACCCGTCATTGACATAATGCATTCCCTAGCCCCTTACCCCACACCATCACCACTAAATGCCTAACCTTAACCCTTACCCTCACCCTAACCATAACCTAATTCTATCCCTAATCCTAAAACCAAGTCTTAACCCTCAAACAGACCTTTAAACTCGTGGGGTCCAGCATTTTGGCCCCACAAAGCTGTCGGGACCCCACAAGTATACTGGACTCCCAGTTTTTGGACCCCATGAATATAGTTAAACAAGAACAAACACACAAACACACACACACACACAAACACACCTGACCCAATTTACAAGCTGCTACACCATCCAGCAACAACAAAAACAGTAGCATCAAACGCCTCCCTGTGCCTTCTTGGCAGTCCTGCTTTACACACACAGCCCCCCCCCCCCCAACCAAGCCCAGCCCTTGCTGGCAGTATAACGTGTGAGCGAGTGTGTCTGTCTGTCTCTCTATCAGTCCAGATCTGCTGTGATATGAGCAGCAGGTGTCCTCAGACGGCTGCTGATCCCAGCAGATCCCAAACGCTGATGGGACTCGGAGCTGCTGAGGTGTGCAGCCTGAAGAACACGCCAAGGTGACATCACAACATGTGTTTATATCAGTGGATTTATTGTCACATTAATACTTTTCATTCATCTTCTCCAGACTGTAACTCCCTGTAATAACGCATGGTGAACGGAGGCCTAACTTACCGGGTTGGGTTGGGATAAATATATAATAACTTTTAATAATGACTTCTTTCACCAGCAAATTGCTGTTAAATGACAGAAAAAGAGTATTTTACAATAACTTTGAATGCATCACGAGGTTTACCAGTTTACCAGTAAACGTGTGTGTGTGTGTGTGTATGTGTGTGTGTCTAAGTGTGTGTGTCTAAGTGTGTGTGTGTGTGTGTGTGTGTGTGTGTGTGTTTGTTTGTGTGTGTGTGTGTGTGTGTGTGTGTGTGTGTGTGTGTGTGTGTGTGTGTGTGTGTGTGTGTGTGTGTGTGTGTGATTGTCTGTATGGTTGTGTATTACTGTCAGTATAACTGTGTGTATAACTGTGTAATACTGCGTGTATAACTATCTGTATTACTGTGTGTATTACTACATTATGGACTTTCATTAGTACATTCTGTAAGTTTCCTAACGAAAGAAACAGCACAAACTGCTGGATGTGGTTTTAAAACCAGAAACAAAGTCAAATAAATCTGATATCTGAAAAGCTGAAAACAGGGATATGGGAAAGAAACTAGACTAGAGATTCACTGAAACAACTCAAGTACTGAGAGCTGAACTCACGGAGACATGTTCTGCCAATGGAAAAAAACTCATGGGGCTTTTATTTTGAAAGTCGGCTACTTCTCTTCCCGGAAGCTCTATAGTCTTCACTGTGGCTAACTGATAATATCTTCTAATCCATCCATCAGACGGCGGAGTAAAAGGCGCCAGTGTTTAGTTCCCTAAAAGAACGAAAGGTCCCAAACTGCTGGATGTGGTTTTAAAAGCTGAAACGAAGCTACACAGAGCAGGTCTGTTGTTGAAACGCGGTACATGTTGCTACAGCTAACGTTAGCCGCTAGCAGCTAGCTCCTGCTAACGTGTTGTTTCTCCAGCTTGTTGTAAAGCTAAGGTTAGCCGCTAGCAGCTAGCTCCTGCTAACGTGTTGCTGTTGTTTCTCCAGCTTGTTGTAAAGCTAAGGTTAGCCGCTAGCAGCTAGCTCCTGCTAACGTGTTGCTGTTGTTTCTCCAGCTTGTTGTAAAGCTATGGTTAGCCGCTAGCAGCTAGCTCCTGCTAACGTGTTGCTGTTGTTTCTCCAGCTTGTTGATACAGCTAAGGTTAGCCGCTAGCAGCTAGCTCCTGCTAACGTGTTGCTGTTGTTTCTCCGTATTTCGTCCAACCCAGGTGGGCCAGCAGTGAGTGTGAAGAGAGACTTTTCTAAACTCTGACATGGACTCTGAGAACAGTCAGCACACACAGTCCTCTCACTGTTCCATCCACCAAGGTAACAGAACCAAGCTGCTACACACTGGGAAGGCTCTTTGGTATCAACAGTCACGTTAACGTGTGTGTGTGTGTGTGTGTGTGTGTGTGTGTGTGTGTGTGTGTGTGTGTGTGTGTGTGTTATTTAGTAACTCCAGGATTCAGGGTTAGTGAGGTAACTTCAGGGTTAACTTGTTTTGCTGCACAGCTGACCTGAACTCCAAATCTGGTCACATGTTGGAGACAACAGACTGCAGGGCCCTATGAAATCCTTTTTAATTTTTTTAAATTTTTATTTTTTTTTACAAATTCCATTTTTTTTTCTGATTTACTTTTAGCCCTTTCAGATTTTTCGTTTTTGCTTGTTTTCTTTTCACTTCTAAGCAGCAGACCTGCCAACCTGTACGCATTTTGCGTAGTAGATACGCATTTTGACATCAAAATACGGTGATACGATTTGCCACTTTTTAAACTACACAAAAATCAGGTGACTGCTTTGAGTTCACTCGTTGACGCGCAATAGCCGTCTCAGTCTAACACTCGATGGTAGTAGGCGGCTAAAACCTATGGCTAAAACAGGTAGCAGCCACGAGCATGCTGGAAACAAAAACTAAAGAAGAAGAGTTTGACCAATCACAGCGTCGGGTTCCTTCCTCTAATGTCAAGCGGGGATATCGGCTACTGATAGTAAAACGAAAGCATCAGATGCAGGTGTTATTCCTCCCTCATTCCCGTTTAGTTTGGTTGCTTTACCCCATATATCGATGGGTTTCCCCGAGGAAGATGTAGAAAGGTGAAATTGTGAAATTAATTAGTTTACGTAGCCTACCTGTCAACTTTGGAGAAATATTATTTATATTATTATTAACAAAGCCTTGCATTTGGTATACAAAGTCTTGGATTTCGTTACAGACAAAGATCAAGCTAACAGGCTAACGGCTTATTAGCTAGTCAAACACCGAGCGGTAACATCTGCAGAGATTGGCTCTGTGAGCGCATCAATCTGCTCGGTGTTCGTAACAAACAGAGCGAGCAGCCGGACTCTAACACCTGTTGATCCGTGCAGGACTTCACTGTGAGCGGACTGTTTAGAGACCTTGTGACCGGCAGGTAACGTTAGCGGTTAGCTGCTACTGTAGCAGAGCTGCAAGGAAACGCTGAACTGAGCTGTGGCAAGGCTTTTAACAGGATCTGGCAGAAGGACACACATTAATCCCATTCTGTCCTCCCTACATTGGTTACCTATTAAATTTCGTATTGAATTTAAAATATTGGTTTTAACCTTTTAGAGCATTAAATGGTCAGGCCCCAGGATACATTGCTGACTTGTTACGTTCATACTCCCCAGGCCGTGCCCTTTGATCAGCAGGCCAAAGTCTCTTAATAGTGCCAAAGACTCGCTATAAAACACGGGGAGACCTGTCCTTCCAGGCTGTAGCCCCCAGACTCTGGAACGCCTTGCCCTTGCTCCTCCGTGTGGCTGACTCTGTTGATTCTTTTAAAAGGCAACTCAAGACACTGTTATTTAAACAAGCTTTTAGTTGACTGGGTTTAATTTATCTTTGACCTTTTAAATGTTTTATCTTCATCCAATGTATTTTAATGTGGTTGTACCTTGTGAAGCACTTTGTGATTTTTATCTGTGAAAAGCGCTCTATAAATAAACTTTACTTACTTACTTACTTACTTACTTACTTACTTACTGTGTGTTTTCAGTGTTAAACACTGCTGCAGGTGTTCATGTAGGACTGTTGGTGGTCATTTCCAGAGGTGGAAGACTTACTCAGATCATGTATTGCAGTAAAAGTTAGAAAAAACTGTGTTGTAGAGTTACAAATGACTTTCCTGCATTCAACATCTTCCCTATGTAATAGTACAAAAGTATTATCAAAATATACTTAAAGTACTAAAAGTGAAAGTGTTCATTATGCAGTGTAATATATTTTTATTGAATTATATTATGATCCAATTAATTGTATTTAATATAATTAATATTATAATATAATTAATATTTTCATAAACATAATTATTTTCCAAGGTTTAAAATGTTTACAGATTTGACATTTAATGGCATTTTTTCCACGTGTGTGCTGCCGTGTTCATGAACCAGAACTTCGACAATAAATCAGTAAGTTGCTACTCAAAAAAAGTTTGTCAAGGTTGGCAGGTCTGAAGCAGTATTGACCTTTAAAAACTCAGTGACACAAACTCACAATTCAGCTTTTTTTTAAATTTATTTAAACTGTTTAATATATTCAGCAAAGCACATTCAAAATTCTCCCAAATTCAGCCAAACCTTCAATAAATCTCTGGCCGAAAATAAATATAATTAATAGTTAAAAATAGGCTAATATGCTGTATTAGCCTACCTAAACAAAAGCTAATTGGATGCTCATCTATAACAATGTTGTACAGCGTAGCTCCTATGGTGCCATTTTGATGCTACCAAACCTCCCGTTAGCATTTTGATGCTACCAAACCTCCCGTTAGCATGTTGATGCTACCAAGCCTCCCGTTAGCATGTTGATGCTACCAAACCTCCCGTTAGCATCCCATTGACTCCCATTCATTTTGTCGTCACTTTGATAAAGATAACTTTACGTCTGCAGCGTTTAAAGACTCTATTTGTCCAGTGTTTATTTCTAAAGAAATACGACAATGTATAAACGGCTCCATTACCTTGTACCTGGGGTGGCAGTAGCTCAGTCCGTAGGGAGTTGGGTTGGGAACCGGAGGGTCGCTGGTTCAAGTCCCAGTACGGCCCATGTTCTTGAGATGAGCTTTTGATTTCAAATGGTCGTTACGTGTGCCTCTGCGGGTCCAGTCAATGTTATGTTGACAAAACTGTTGTCCAGACTCATAGTAGTCGTTGGGGTATCGTTCACCCCGGTATTTAGCAGTCAACTGAGAGTTTCTTAATTTTTTTCGCCACCGTTGGCTTATCAGGAGCCACTCAACATTTTGTTTCCCCACGCAACAAACAGTTTGTTACTGAGCAATATGTTACATTTATGTTAATTATTACAGAGAAATTAATGTATTCATAGCTGCCAACACTCCCGTTTTTCCCGTGTTTCTCCCGTTTTTTTAGCCCTATCCCCTGGACCCCTCCCGGCTTGTTATTTCTCCCGGGAAACTCCCGTAATTTGCATGGCCCAAGCTCCTTTATAAATAATCATACCAATATGTTTGTTTAATGTTGACCAGTTGCCAGATCTTGTATGAAACGCATCCTATTCACACAATCCACACACCATATACAATTTTCAACCCGTTTGTCACCTCAACCTGGCAACCTGTAACCCTCAACCTGGCAACCTATAACCCTCAACCTGGCAACCTGTAACCCTCAACCTGGCAACCTGTAACCCTCAACCTGGCAACCTGTAACCCTCAACCTGGCAACCTATAACCCTCAACCTGGCAACCTATAACCCTCAACCTGGCAACCTGTAACCCTCAACCTGGCAACCTGTAACCCTCACCGGCAGCACCTGTAACCCTCCAACCTGGCAACCTATAACCCTCAACCTGGCAACCTGTAACCCTCAACCTGGCAACCTGTAACCCTCAACCTGGCAACCTGTAACCCTCAACCTGGCAACCTATAACCCTCAACCTGGCAACCTGGCAACCTGTAACCCTCAACCTGGCAACCTGTAACCCTCAACCTGGCAACCTGTAACCCTCAACCTGGCAACCTATAACCCTCAACCTGGCAACCTGTAACCCTCAACCTGGCAACCTATAACCCTCAACCTGGCAACCTGTAACCCTCAACCTGGCAACCTGTAACCCTCAACCTGGCAACCTGTAACCCTCAACCTGGCAACTTAAACCCCAACCTGGCAACCTGTAACCACCCTCGAACCGACAACCTCAACCTGGGCGACCGATCGACGTCAGCACGCTTCGACGGCGGAAAGTTCAGACCCGAAAGCGAGCGGATAAAGATGTCAGGTGAAGGTGGTGTTCCCGCAAAGAAATCGAAATATAGCTGTAAATTTCAACATGTTGGGCGCAACAATTTACATGCATCTTACCTAATCATGTCGACAACCTCCACGCTTTTTGTAAGGTGTGTTGCATTGATTTTAATGTAGCGCACAGCGGGGAAAATGACATCACCCAGCAGCACATTAAAACACAGCGGCACCATCGCGCAGAAGAGGCTCATGAAGGGCACACGGGCGATTTCATCCTTCATGAAAGAACAGACAGAGGCAGGAAACATGAAGCAAGCTGAACTCAAGATGGCAATGTTGGTAGCATAGACTTACAGTACACTTCACACTAACCCCCACCCACAATGGATTAGCAGTCCATCACCTTTGCCACTCTGCCACCTCGTCTGACTTTTTATTACGTATATACATGACTTTTTTTAATCACTTTTATGACATACAATATTATTGATTTTTTTCAACATAGTATACCAGGGCTCCAGACTGCGACCAAATGGTCGCATTTTGCGACCAAAATTTGAGAGTGTGCGACTGAATTTTGCATCCAGTCGCACATGTGCGACCAGTAAATTTGCCCCCTTTTTTTACACGTTAAACGTTGAAATTTTGGTACCTGAGAGCGCGTAAGCGCAAGCTTATCTGTCCTCTCTGAAAAATTATGACAGAGAGCTCCGACACAAACACACACACACACACACACTCGTACACACGCAGAGCTGCAGACGATGCAAACTACGTCGGCTCTGCAGTTTTGTTGAAGTCACAGTGAGTCACGGAAATGCCGATTAAAGTGGTTTCAAGTGTGTTTACAGTTTTTCATAACTTCACGAAGACAGCGTTTGCTGCGATATGATATATATGATATGTATGGCGAGCCGAAAGCGGTCGCGGTGCTGTTGAAGTTACACTACCTCGGAGACGAGCAGCCAGGCACAACAGTGGTTTCTGTGCCCTGGTGACTGACTGACAGGCTGAGGTTGTAAGGCAAGGCAACTTTATTTCTACAGCAACAAGGCAATTCAAAGTGCTTTACATGAAACATTAAAGAGCAATTAAAATCGCTCATGATGAAAATAACGTCAGCAATAACGTCACGACAGCGATGGGGCTGTCAGTTTATCTTATATGTTGTATCTTCAAAAGTGACACTGAATTGGAAACAGCACATTGTAATTTCTGCATCTATTATCAAAGTATTTATTAGTAATACAGTGGAAATTAGTAGAAATGTGAATATTTGGTTAGCATGTTGATTTACGGTGTGTGCCCCTAAATTTTCTGGTAGTGCCCCTAACATTTTCAGTTGGGGGCCACTGTTCTCCTAGTGAAAAAAGTTAGTCTGGAGCCCTGTATACTATGACTTTTGTGACATGCGATACTATGATTCTTTTCGACATAACAACATTTATGTCACTTTTTTGACATATAGCATTTTTATCACTTTTTTCCCGACATAGTATACTATGATTTTTGTGACATACTATACTATGACTTTTCCGACATACTATATTAGGATCTTTTTATCATTTTATTCAACATACAACATACACATAAACTGCAACACACGCCATGTATGAATAAAACCGTTATTACAGGAATACATAAATGCAAACTACAGACCCAAAACAACATACCTCGTTGGCTGCATTCTGTAAACAAGGGAACAGAGGCTTCCTTAGATCGCTGACATCCGCTATAACAACCTTAAAACTTTTATCGGAGCATTGAATTGTCCGTGCATCGCTTGCTACTAGCTTGCCGACTCTCTCACTCACGAGCGTCCCAAAAGGCCTTGCACGGAGACTTCAAAACAAAAGCACTTTACTCTTACCAAATAAAATCACTAAATAATACTAAATGGAATTTACATAGGCTAATTCTAAATTATGACATTGGTTGAAAACAAATTATACATTATTATAATGTAATCGCGACAATTACACACCAACTCTGTGCTTCCTGTAACGATAGTTGTCGATCAAGGCAGACTAAGGAACTCCAGGGTGGGTGAGTGAGATCGCCTTCAAAGTTATGAATGTCAGTGTCGCCTCTATGTTGAAATTTCTGCCGCCACGGTATCAGAAATAGGGCAGACGCACAACGGGGTTTCCGCTATGCACATTTGGCAGCGGCACATCCCGCTCCGAGCCCCCTGCTCTACTGAACTCAATCGAACATCCAGGAGAGAGAGTCATCCGCTCTCTCTCTCCCCTTTTGAGGTGAGCAACCGGAACGGTGACAGGACGTCATCACTTGCCAAGTCATGGCAACCAAATAAACAACAGGGCGAGTACTACTTGTCACTCAATTTTAGGCATGGTGACAAACTGCGACGAAAGCCGCGACATGAAATCGGCACTCACGCGGGTCCCGTGAAATATGACAGCTACAGTGTATTGGAAAATGGCGTTGGGCATACTGAATTTGATGAATTTACTGTTTATCAGACCCCAGATGAGACAAGAAGCTAATGTTAGCAAATGCTGCGGTGACGGTCCCTCTGCCTTCCACTCCCCGCTGCAGGAGACGCTGTATTAACGTTACTGTTGTAAAGGTCCCATGGCATGAAAATGTCACTTCATGAGGTTTTTTAACATTAATGTGAGTTCCCCCAGCCACCCTACGGACTACGGTACCGTCTATTTGCTGGATGGTTTCAAGCTAACGGTCGGTAGCTAACATAAGCAGATAAGCCCGTTGACAGCGACGTTATTGTTTATATTTTGGCACAATGTTTTTGACTGTAGTAGTGGTCATAGTGACTGAAAGTGTGATGTGAGATGCTAAAAAGAAACTACATGCTGTTTCCCCTCCCCCCCCAGAGAAAGAAAGAAAACACACGAGAGCTTGTAGAAAAAAATCTGAACTTGTAAGCAAGCTGCAAGTAAGCAGCAAGCTTGAAATGCAACATTTACACATATAATTCTTTTTGTATTCTGGTCCATTTTTCATCACAACCACAACTCAGTGATTACAACCTCTCAAATCTGTCACTGCAACAAAATGCCCACTGCCAGCTGTGTCTCCCACCCCCGCGGCACGGTCCACCCCGTGGGTGGAAGCGTTTGCACATGCGCCATGGCCGAGAAGGCGGTTTCATGCTTTTCCACTGCTCTGTCTCATCCTTCCCCTGCTGGAGAGGGTGAGACAGGAACGGTTGTCGGTCATTCTGGTGGCCCGGGTCGTCGTTCGGCACCATGGGATGCAGGAAATGACTTAAACAATGGCAACGAAGCCCTGGAATTCCCCAGGTCTTGGGGCTTTGCTCAGGAGGCGGGTGCGATAGGCTCTCTCTCTAGGCCTCACTCCTGAGATGGACAGGCTGAAGGGGGCTGGACTCTTTTTACAGGGTGTGCAAACTATCCAGGCAGTCGAGAGCATGATCCACCACTGCCTGTTACAAGGCAAAGTGGCCCTGGTTCCAGTGCTGGTGCGTGGAGAAAAGGCTAGATCCTCTGTCTTGCGCTGTCGGCTCTATTGGGTTATTTTTTTTATTTTTATTTTTTTTTGCAGTGCTTGATGAATAGAGGGCTCTCTCATGCCATTATTAGTGAATGCCATCTCTTCCTGCCACGGGGGTTTTGGCTACAGACCAGTCTCTGGCCACCCTCTTGTGAGGCAGGTTTTGCAGGGGGTCGGGAGACAACCCCCAGTGGTCCGTGTCTCCGCCCCCACTTTTTAGATGGGATTTTGATCTGGGGAGAAAGTCAGTGTCACGGATGGCTTGTGGGAGTGAGTTCCAGAGGAGGGGGGCTGCACGGCTGAAAAGCTCTGAATGAAGTTCTATAAGCACAGGCAGAGCCCTCTTCCTGGGAGCCCTGTTGCTCCTATGCTGTTGCTGAAGGGGTGTAGGATGTCAGAAGGCGGGGATGCTGCCTTTTTACGCTGTGCTGCTGCACGTTTCTAGGTAAGCACATCCTGATTAGTCGGCTACATTTATTTAAATTTCAGTTTGTGAATGCGTTTTCTAGATTACCCATTGAGTCCGGTATAGAGCTCCGCCTGTGCTTAATGAACTAGGGTTATAATATCATAGCCTTTGTTTTGTCTTAACAACTATTATGTTGTCTGTGTTTGTCTGTATTTCAGCTTTACCTCCAGACGTTAAGAAAGTGATTGTTGGTGAAGAGGAGCAGCAGGAGTGTAGCTCCAGTGTGGACCAGCAGGAGCCAGAGCCCCCCCCACACATTAAAGCGGAGCAGGAGGAACTGTGGAGCAGTCAGGAGGGAGAGCCCCCCCAACACATTAAAGAGGAACAGCAGGAACTGTGGAGCAGTCAGGAGGGAGAGCAGCTTCAAGGGCTGGAGGAGGCTGATATCACCAAGTTCCCATTCACCCCTGTCCCTGTGAAGAGTGAAGATGATGAAGAGGAAGCTCAGTCCTCACAGCTTCATCAGAGACAAACTGAGGAGAACAGAGAGGCAGAACCTCAGTCAGGTTCAAACTCTCTAAAAAATGATTCAAGATGTAAGAAAACATTTAGCTGCTCTGAATGTGGGAAACGATTTGACTTCAAGTCACGTCTGGAAAGACACGAGATGACTCATACGGGAGAGAAACCTTTCAGCTGCTCTGAGTGTGGGAAATGTTTTACAGAAAGAGGAACTTTACGGAAACACATAAGAACACACACGGGAGAAAAACCTTTTAGCTGTTCACTCTGTAAGACATCTTTTATAGAGAGGGAAGGTTTTCAGGCACACATGAGAAGCCACACAGGAGAGAAACCTTTTAGCTGCTCGGAGTGTGACAAAAGATTTAGCCTTAATAAACTTCTGACGAGACACATGAAAACTCACCGAGGAGAGAGACCTTTCAGCTGCTCAGTCTGTAAGAAGTCTTTTGGACAAAATGTAAATTTACGGATACACATGACCATCCACACAGGAGAGAGGCCATTTAGTTGCTCATTCTGTGAGAGAGGTTTCACAGCGAGAGGAAGTTTGGAGAAACACATGAGAATCCACACAGGGGAGAGGCCGTTTACCTGCTCCGTCTGTAAGAAAACCTTTATAGACAAAGGAACTTTAAAAATACATATGAGAGTCCACAAGGGACAAAAAACGTCTATTTGTTTTAGTGACGTAATAAAGCAGCAGGAGTGTAGCTCCAGTGTGGGCCAGGAGGAACCAGAACCCCGACCTGAGACTGATTATAGTGCTGATTTGAAGGAGACCAGAGAACCTCAGTCAGCTTTAAACTCCCCAAAAGATGAGGACGTTCTCGTCTGGGGTTCGGGATCTGGTGCTGGTGACAAACCAATTAGCTGCTCTGAGTGTGGGAAAAGATTTTGGACCAAGCAAAATCTGACGAGACACATGAGAACTCACACGGGAGAGAAACCTTTCAGCTGCTCAATCTGTAAGAAATCTTTTACACAGAGTGGAAATGTACGGAGACACATGACAACTCACACAGGAGAGAAGCCATTCAGCTGCAGTGTTTGTCACAAAACATTTGCCTGGCCAGAAAAGCTCAAAAGACATAAATGTGTCGGTCGTCAGTCGTCACAGCTTCATCAGAGTCAAACAGAGGAGAACCGAGAGGCAGAGCCTCCAGCCAGAAGACAAACTCAACACATGGAAACAGAAGCTGATGGAGAGGACTGTGGAGGACCAGAACCAGCCAGGAACTCACATCCACTTTTACAACCAGAGACTGAAGACCAGACTGGAGACTCTTCTGAACCTGAGACTGATGACAGTGCTGATTGGAAGGAGACCAGAGAACCTCAGTCAGCTTTAAACTCTCTGAAACATGATTCAAGATGTAAGACACCATTCAGCTGCTCAGTCTGTAAGAAATCTTTTAGAAATAGTGGAACTTTAAATAAACACATGAGAATCCACAGGTGAGAGGAACTGTGTACTTCATGTTGTAGTGACGTAAAAAAAGCAGGAGTGTAGCTCCAGTCTGGAAGGAGACCAGAGAACTTTAGTCTGTGTAACTGAAGACGAAGGAGTCTCGAAAAGTGAGATAAGATGTTATACTCTGTTCCGTGGGTCCTTAAAAAGTCCTAAAAAGTCTTACATTTCATTGTTAGGCCTTGTTAATTTTTCTTTTGTTTCTCAGTTTTTCTATTTGTGGTTTATTTTGTGAACTTTGTGAAGGTCTAGCTAACCCCTGACTCGAAGTTCACTGGGGTTGACAGGCTAAACCCAACATCCTACACTGTCTATGTTAGGTAGATGCTAGCCTTGCGTTGCCCCAGAGCTCTCTACCAGGCTGACAGTCATCTGTTATCAGCTAAACGCAACTACAACGGCTAAAAAGACTGCTCAATGCAGTTGTCTGTACCCGACTGACAGCTACCCTTTCTCGGCTTAAAATGATTGCAACAACCGCTAAAGACAGCTCAATGCAGTTGTCTGTACCGACTGACAGCTACCCTTTCGGCTTAAAATGATTGCAACAACCGCTAGAAAGACCTCAACCTCAATTTTAGGTTCTGCTACTTTCTCACCCATATATATATATATATATATATATATATATATATATATATATATATATAAAAATGAAATAACATTTCATTAAAGATTAGAACTTTGTCTAGGTTTATGTGCAGATGAACACAAATCTTTGTTTTTGCATGATCTACAAAATAGTTTACTAAAGTAGCTCGGTTACACTGTACATTACACATTATGGTTGTGTGTCAGTTTGTAACAAAGTGGGAATAATACTGTCCAACATATCATAATCTTGAAGCTGCCAATGGTAACGTTAGCCACAATAATATTTCATAACATAACTCTACATAGATTGCAGAGTGACCTGTAGAGAACATAAGCTGTGTTTTTCAACAAGTCAGGCTACACGATTGTTTTGGCCAAATGTAAATTATGAGGAAGTCAAACTTGTGGTTCCTGTCATATCTCTGTCACGGTTACCAGCTGTGGCTCGCTTGCCCGGTCCTTCGGTAATGTTAGTAGTTAGTGTGTTAGCATGGCAGCATAACCCAGCACTAGGGTGACCAGATGAGAATGGGTAAAAATCGGGACAGGACGGAGGGGGTAAACCCAAAAATATAAATACAAAAATCATTAAAATCATGAACTCCAGTGTCGCTTTAACATCAGCAACACCCAGTCCAATCACTCCTTCTCGTGGCTGCCCGCACTTAACAGGAATTTCAAAACTCTGCAACTAAATTATTTATTTATATACCAAACTCCTTCCTACAAACATTGCAAAACGCTTCGTTCACTTAAAAATTGCAGGAATCCAGGGGTATTTCCTTACCCACCCCTCTCGGTACCTGCAGAGACGTTTTTGCTTTTTAGCTACGTGTTCATCGGGTCCCGGGACACCAGCCTGAACCTCCATTTCAACAATGAATGAATGAATGAAAAATAGCAATGTGTGTTATCAAAATTCGTGCCTAGCTGCCTACGTAGGGCCTACGTAGCCTAATGTTGCAGCCAATGAGCAGCCGACGGGAGCTGGCTGCAGGACGACTCGATCACCATAAACAGTTTTTAATGTTCTATCAGAGTATCACTACTCGAGAGTCTACTCTTGAGACTTTGCTCTAATTTTCGGGACAATTAGGGCAGGATTCGGGACAACTGCTTGGATTTCAGGACTGTCCTGAATTTTTCGGCACGTCTGGTCATTTCGCACCATTAGGCATCACTTCACTGCCTGTGTCTTAGTTCTTTTGCGAGTAACTAACTTGAGTATCATGTGTTGTATAATACCAAAAATGTATTGATATGTAGGACAAACGTGGACAAAGATCTTTGTTTTCCAGACTTGTATCTGTCAGGACAAGTGATGAGTGTCTGTAATAAAAATAAAATATATGGTTCACTACATTATTATCTGATGATGAGGATATAGACAGGCAGCGTTGCATATTATATGCCCAAGCTAACACGCTGGTAAGAAAATTCCACATGAGTGCGGATGACGTCAAAATGAGTCTTTTTAAAGCATATTACTCTCCTTTGTGTACTGCTGCCTTATGGACTAAGTTTAAAAAGGCTAGCATGCAGAAGCTTAAAGTGATGGTTCGGAGTAATTCACCCTAGGGTCCTTTGCACCATGACCTCGAGCCAAACACCCCCCCAGAAGCTTTTTTCACCTGGGTCTAACATTGGGCGAGTTAGCGTAGAGTAGCGTTAGCGCTGAATTAAGCAAGCGCGGGGCTAATGGACCCGTTTGTATCTCTTAAATGACCCACTAATAATGCCCGAAATGATACCAAAGGTCTACACTAGTACATATAGGTTATGTACTCATAAAGCGATGGTTTGTAAAGTTTGTAAGTACACCAGAAGTTTATGTAAATAACACTTGCCTGCTGGCTTCTGCTCTCTGCTGTTGTTGTTTTGCTGCTGTAGGACGAGTGCTTAGGGACATATAAACACAACTACAACGAAAAGAGATGCAACAAAAATATTTATTAATTTAACTTATTTTTTAAAGTAAGTGCTGTAATATAACTAGCAGGAGACAAGTAATAATTGAGGGGAGTTTGGAGACATTACCTTATTTAATCATTAAATTAATACATATTTTTGTTGTAACTCTTTGTACGGTAGTAATTTTCGTGAAGCCTAAGCAGGTCTAACTGACGGTAGCAGCAGCAGCAACAGAAAGCAGAGAGAGCAGACAAGTGTTTAATTTCTGGTGTACTAAAACTTTCCAATCCATCGTTTTGAGACATACCTATATTAATGTGTGTAGACTATTTTATTGATTCGTGGTAGCTTAACTAACCCTTAGCTGCTCCTAACTTCCCAATGTTAGACATATCTGAAAAGTAATTACTCGAACCATACTATCACGGTCCCATACAAAACCGTTTTTACTTTTTTGAAATCTGTGAGGTCCATATGTGTTTGTTTGTGTTATGTGGTGAATGTGAAAATGAACTGCTACCTCCTCTGTCAGCTCTTGACACTGAAAAGAAATAAGCAGAGAAATCAGACCAATCACAAAAGCTGGTCAGTCTGACATCATATTGCCTGAGCTCATTACTATTCATTAGCTCACCCATTTGGGCTGGGTAAAGGATTCTGACAGCCAGGCTCTCATTGGCTAGCTGTTAGCCAATCAGATTCAAACCGCTTAGCTTGTTGAATATTAATAAGAACTGGCAGAAATCGAGTCTTCCTGTAGGCTTTCTATACCACGCTAGAATGGCTTGAAACAAGGTAACCAAGGCATTTTTTCCATGGTAGAACTTCAGACATTACCACAAAGTCATGAAATAAGTGTGGCAGGGCACCTTTAAAGGTGCACTATGAGTTCCTGCGTGGTCACTTCTGTTGACGTTCCAAGTAAATGCCAAACAAAACGGAGCAAGCTCGCCCCTCCCCCCATGTTTCCGTAACTGTCATGCCTAACTGACTAACTGTCCCTAACCCCCACCCCCTACCCCAACCATCTTGTCGGTGATTGGCTGGAACGTGGTTTGTTGTATTTTGGTGCACAGCCTGTGCCCCTAGTGTTTGTTTGACGTTTACGACCCCTGTGTTGTCTCCCGAGACCGGGCTTTTTCACAGTGTGTTCGGGGGGGGCTGCTAGCAGATCAAGGACAGATGCCTAAAATTTGAGACAAAAATGAAAGCGCGCTGAAGCCATGCAGGAACTCATAGTGCACCTTTAAGGTTGCTCATAATGATGACTGTATGAGGATACTGCTCAACAAACCCAGGTGCTCTAGTGCAAGTTACCTGTTTTGTAATGCAGGGGTCAGCACCTTCCAGGCATTTTTGAGGAGTCTGATCTACATTTGTGACCTGAACGCCTCCCAGAACAGCATTGTTTTGCTGCTAGGTTTAGTGCCATACGATACCAATCATCACTATAAGTGTCTTTTATAGAAATGCAGTATTGTTGTTAATTTTGTTTTTATTTCTCTGTATGTTTATCTTTGTCTTTTTAATGATTTTGTTTGTCATGTCTGTGTCTTCTGAATGGACCTTGAGTCTGGCAATAAAGCTAATGATGATAACTAGTCTATATATTACCCCTATTTCCAAGATGGTACATCCCAGGCAGTCATGTCACAGAAACCACTGAGAGGGAGTTTTGTGTTTTTGGATGTTATCATCACACTCTAGTGGTCAAAAGAGTGGCTGTAAAACGGTAAAAACACATAGGATTTCCTATGAATCATTCAAAATAAAAGTAACCACTCATTTTGTTAAGTAAAAGCTTTTATTTTGAAGCAGCAATATCAGGAAATGTGTTTTCAGCAGTAACTTAACTCACTACACACAGACAGAGACACACACAGACACACACACAGGTGTCAGTTTAGTTTGAAATGTGCAGGGGACAGAGACATTAATTTTTTTGTTCCTCTTTTGCACAGGTCATGTTTTGAAAGACGCTGTCCTGTAGCTTACTAATGTAAATGAATAAAAATGTATACAAAAATGTGATGATGTCTTTTGATTATGAAGAAGAAAGCCTTATGTTTTCAAAAAGCATTAGCCATATGCCCCACTATGTTTTGCTTCATGTACCATGTTGACAATGTCACGTGACATCAGACTCAGAGAGAGGAGCTACGAAAGGAAAATAGGCCTGGACTAGGCAAATGTGTGGCTGTGCCTTTTCCTAATAAAAAAAAAAAGTGCGCAAAATAAGAACCGCGATAGTCGATAGACAGATAGAGAAAAAGAGAATTATACCTCTGCATCATGTCAAAACGAAGTGGACAGGACATCAGAGTTTTTTTTTAAAGCCAAGCAGACATGCACAGTAAGTGCCGGTATCTTATTATCGGCAAATTTTTTAACTAAATTGAGCTCGAGGTTTTCAAAACAAGTGGTGGGTACAAAATTACTCATGATGAAATCTGATAGGTACGCACCTTCCCCACCGAAATCGAGACACACACACACACACACACACACACACACACACACACACACACACACACACAGAGATACACACAGATTTAAAAACGTCTTTCTCTGGCAAAGGGGGGAAAAAAACCTCATAGGGCTTTTATTTTGAAACTCAGCTACTTCTCTGCCCGGAAGCTCTATAGTCTTCACTGTGGCTAACTGATAATATCTTCTAATCCATCCATCAGACGGCGGAGTAAAAGGCGCCAGTGTTTAGTTCCCTAAAAGAAAGAAAGGTCCCAAACTGCTGGATGTGGTTTTAAAAGCTGAAACGAAGCTACACAGAGCAGTTCTGTTGTTGAAACGCGGTACATGTTACTACAGCTAACGTTAGCCGCTAGCAGCTAGCTCCTGCTAACGTGTTGCTGTTGTTTCTCCAGCTTGTTGTAAAGCTATGGTTAGCCGCTAGCAGCTAGCTCCTGCTAACGTGTTGCTGTTGTTTCTCCAGCTTGTTGTAAAGCTATGGTTAGCCGCTAGCAGCTAGCTCCTGCTAACGTGTTGCTGTTGTTTCTCCAGCTTGTTGTAAAGCTAGGGTTAGCCGCTAGCAGCTAGCTCCTGCTAACGTGTTGCTGTTGTTTCTCCGTATTTCGTCCAACCCAGGTGGGCCAGCAGTGAGTGTGAAGAGAGACTTTTCTAAACTCTGACATGGACTCTGAGAACAGTCAGCACACACAGTCCTCTCACTGTTCCATCCACCAAGGTAACAGAACCAAGCTGCTACACACTGGGAAGGCTCTTTGGTATCAACAGTCACGTTTACAACCGGACATTAGTTGTTATTTGGATTCAGGGTTAACTCTGTGTGTTCAGTGATATGAAGCTGGTTAACACACACACACACACACACACACATGCACATTACACATGCACACACAGAGACACACACACATGCACATTACACACACATGCACACACACGCACATTGCACACAGACATTACACACACACACAGAGACACACACACATGCATTACACACAGACACACATACACATTACACACACACATGCATGACACACAGACAAACATACAAAAACACATACACATTACACACACACACAGACATACACAAACACACACACAGACACACACACATTACACACACACACATACACATTAATGTAATGTGTGTGTGTGTGTGTGTGTGTGTGTGTGTGTGTGATCAGTGATATGAAGCTGGTTAACTTGTTCCAGCTGTTGGGTCCCTACTGGTTTAACCTACTGAGTTCTGTATGTTGTGTTTACCTAATAGGGTCAGGGTTAATCCTTTTTCTGACATACTATACAATATACCTAAAAAAGTCATAGTATTTCAATGTTTCCCTGTACAATCAAATTCTTCCTTGGTTGTCCACAGAATGCCAAACAAAGTAAAAAGTGTATGCTACTATATGTAGTATAGTATGTAAAAAAATAGAAGTCATAAAATAAGGTTGGGGATATTTTGGACCGGGATACATGATAGCCTACGTCTGATTGCAGGGAGCCAGGTTCCATTCAGCCCGAGAGTATTAGTTCTGCAAGATGGGTCGGTCCTGAGCGGGATGATTATCGCTTGTGTTGTCTTCGGGTCAAATTTGACCCTTTTCCAAAGTTTTTTTATATCAGATATATGGGCTTCTTTCAACCAAATTGCCCAACAAAAACACAGATGCATCCATATACGTCGCTGGTGAAGTTAATGGTTACTTTCATTGCATTTTGGGTCTTTTATTACATTTTTTGTAGCACTTGAAACAAAATGTTTATGGTTTCAAAACAGTGTCTTGACAGATAGCCCTCTGTGATCCACTCAACATCCTCTGTTCTTAATTTTTAGTCAAAATAATTCATAATTTATGGTATAATGTTATGTAAATTAGGTGTATTTTCAATGAATGGGGAAAAAAATCGTTAAAAAAATTGATTAAAAAATCGCCAAAAGCGTGGACAAAATGCGACTAAAACGTCAGAAAATGGGCCAAAAAAAAGTTAATTTTCAATTTTGACCCCGAAGGACAGCAGACAACACAAGGGTTAAGAACATAAGAAGCTGGCTCCAGACTAGTTAAGTGATAGCCAGACCGATTATTTTAGGAGGATGGAAGAATGAAGGGGTGCCGCCTTCAATCCAGGAGTGGGCTTGTGAGACAGCTAGGGTAGTGGCCTTTGAAAAGATGTTATTATAATTAATTTTGCTACTATTTTGTTGAATGGTCTGGAATATTGTAGTTACTGTGTGTTTGTGTGTGTGTGTGTGTGCGTGCGTATATGTGTGTGTGCGTGCGTGCGTGCGTATGTGTTTTGTTACTATTTTGTTGAACGGTCTGCAATATTGTAGTTAGTGTGTCATCTTTTCATGTTTGTCTGGGTGGGTGGTGATGACAGAAGGCTGGTATTTCTTAATGTTGCGAGTTGTATGTTTTGTATGTTGATAAGAAAAAAATGATTAATCACAAATAAATTACTGCAGATTTTCAAATCACTTCCCAGATCTACTGCGGCGAATACGATGGTATAAGTGAGCACTACATCACAGCCACCTACAAAAAAAGGAATTTAAGAAAATATATTGATTGCAAGATCGCGTCAAGGTGGTTTCGATTTATTTGGGGCAAAAACGTATGTCATTCATAACCCCAGCTCTATGCTGTGAACTACAGGGCTCTTGATTCTCCGGTTTCCAGTCACGTGTTAACTACGTCAGCATCCCAAAACAACTGGTTACCTTGTAGGGCTGCTCGATTATGGAAAAAAATCATAATCGCGGTAATTTAACACTATCACTCATTGACTTTTGGAAAGATGTTGCATATATATGTAAGAGTCTGGGCCCTATTTTAACGATCTAAGCGCACGGCGTGAAGCGCCTGGAGCAGGTGCGTTTAGGGGCATTAATTAATAGGTGTGTTTTGGCCGTAACATGCAATAAACCGATCAGTGTCATCTCCCATTCCCTTTAAAAGCCAGATGCGTTTGAACCTTGGAGCATTGCTATTATGATGGAGGATTTACACCGTAATATTATTATTTGTAATCTTCTGCATGTGTGTGTGCTGCTGCGCGTCCCTGTGTGTGTAACAAGCATAGTGTGTGTCCACGTGTGTGTAACAAGCATAGTGTGTGTCCACGTGTGTGTAACAAGCATAGTGTGTGTCCTTGTGTGTGTAACAAGCATAGTGTGTGTCCCTGTGTGTGTAACAAGCATAGTGTGTGTCCCTGTGTGTGTAAGAAGCATAGTGTGTGTCCCTGTGTGTGTAACAAGCATAGTGTGTGTCCCTGTGTGTGTAACAAGCATAGTGTGTGTCCCTGTGTGTGTAACAAGCATAGTGTGTGTCCCTGTGTGTGTAAGAAGCATAGTGTGTGCGCGCTTTGCACGAGCCTAGGACTATTTTACTAATACTCTGTTAAAATAACAATGAAATGCTGCGTTATTGACTTTAGACCAGGTTTTTGTTGGTCAATGGCGCGATCACTTCCCGCTGCCTCAAGATAGCAATACGCCCAGAATGCACCTGAACACACCTCCTTGTAAGACCAGCACACCCAGAATGCACCTGAACACACCTCCCTGTAAGACCAGCACGCCCATGGGTGCAGGTGCATTTGCTATTTAAACGATGTGGGCGCTGGACAGGAAATTGACAACTACGTCGTTCTTAAAGGTCCCATGGCATGAAAATTTGACTTGGTTTGAGGTTTTTCAACATTAATGTGAGTTCCCCCAGCCTGCCTATGGTCCCCCAGTGGCTAGAAATGGTGATAGGTGTAAGCCCTGGGTATCCTGCTCCAGCTGTCACTCTGAGTAGAGAATCCAGTCTGCAGTGGAACAAGGATTATACTATTATAACCCTGGTTATAATAGCACAGGCGGAGCCCTCTCGACGGGGGCCCTGTTGCTCCTATGATGTTGCTGGAAAAAGTGTGTAGAATGCCAGACGGCGGATATGCTGCCTTTTATGCTGTGCTGCTGCACAGTTCTAGGTAGGTACATCCTGACTGGCCGACTCCATTTATGCACATTTTTAGTGTGCGAAGACTGGAGAGGAGTATTACCCATTGAGTCCAATAGAGGGCTCTGCCTGTGCTTAAAGTACTATGGTTATAATAACATTACCTTCATTTTCTCTTAATAACTGCTGTGTTTGTTTTATCTCTGTTTCAGCTTTACCTCCAGATGTTCTGAAAGTGATTGTTGGTGAAGAGGAGCAGCAGGAGTGTAGCTCCAGTGTGGACCAGCAGGAGCCAGAGCCCCCCCCACACATTAAAGAGGAACAGGAGGAACAGTGGAGCAGTCAGGAGGGAGAGCCCCCCCCACACATTAAAGAGGAACAGGAGGAACTGTGGAGCAGTCAGGAGGGAGAGCAGCTTCAAGGGCTGGAGGAGGCTGATATCACCAAGTTCCCATTCACTCCTGTCCCTGTGAAGAGTGAAGATGATGAAGAGGAAGCTCAGTCCTCACAGCTTCATCAGAGACAAAGTGAGGAGAACAGAGAGGCAGAACCTCAGTCAGGTTCAAACTCTCTGAAAAATGATTCAAGATGTAAGAAAACATTTAGCTGCTCGGAATGTGGGAAAACATTTGACTTCAAGTCATGTCTGAAGAGACACATGATGACTCATACGGGAGAGAAACCTTTCAGCTGCTCTGAGTGCGGGAAATGTTTTACAGAAAGAGGAACTTTACGGGCACACATGAAAATACACACAGGAGAGAAGCCTTTTAGCTGCTCTGAGTGTGACAAAAGATTTAGCCTCAATAAACTTCTCAAGTCACACATGAGAACTCACACAGGAGAGAGACCTTTCAGCTGCTTATTCTGTGAGCAATCTTTTGGACAGAGTGGAAATTTACGGATACACATGACCATTCACACAGGACAGAGGTCATTTATCTGCTCCGTCTGTAAGAAAACGTTTAGAGATAAAGGAAGTTTAAATAGACACATGAGAGTCCACAAGGGACAAGATAGTGTCTGCAATTCGGGATTTGGTACTGGTGACAAACCAATTAGCTGCTCTGAGTGTGGGAGAAGATTTTGGACCAAGCAAAATCTGACGAGACATATGAGAACTCACACGGGAGAGAAACCTTTCAGCTGCTCAATCTGTAAGAAATCTTTTACAGATAGTGGAAATGTACGGAGACATATGATAACTCACACAAAAGAGAAACCATTCAGCTGCAGTGTTTGTCACAAAACATTTGGCTGGCGTCAACTAGTCAAAACACATAAATGTCTTGGTCGTCAGTCTTCACAGCTTCATCAGAGTCAAACGGAGGAGAACAGAGAGGCAGAGCCTCCAGCCAGCAGAGAAACTCAACACATGGAAACAGAAGCTGATGGAGAGGACTGTGGAGGACCAGAACCAGCCAGGAACTCACATCCACTTTTACAACCAGAGACTGAAGACAAGACTGGAGACTCTTCTGAACCTGAGACTGATGACAGTGCTGATTGGAAGGAGACCAGAGAACCTCAGTCAGCTTTAAACTCTCTGAAACATGATTCAAGATGTAAGAAAACATTTAGCTGCTCAGAATGTGGGAAAACATTTGACTTCAAGTCACATTTGAACAGACACATGATAACTCACACAGGAGAGAAGCCTTTCAGCTGCTCAGTTTGTAAGAAGTCTTTTGGATTGAGTGAAAATTTCCGTAAACACATGAGAATCCACACAGGAGAGAGGCCGTTTACCTGCTCCGTCTGTAAGAAAACTTTTAGAGATAGTGGAACTTTAAATAGACACTTGAGAGTCCACAGGTGACAGGACCCGTGTGTTTTTAGTGACGTATAAAACAGCAGGAGTGTAGCACCAGTCTGGAAGGAGACTAAAGAACTGTAGTCTGGGTTAATGAAAATTAAGGAGTCTCTAAAAGAGATAGATATTATACTCCTAAAAAAGTCTTACATTTAAATGTTAGGCCTTGTTCATTTTTGTTTTGTTTTTTAGTTTTTTCATTTGTGGTTAATTTTCTTTGCTTTAAAGTTGCAACATATAACCCTGACAGCTAGCGTTTAAATTGGTTACTGCAGTTAAAATTCAAAATACTGGAGAGAACCGGCCCCTCCTGCCCAGACTCGAAGTTCACTGGGGTTGCCAGTTTGAGAACACTAAAGCCAAGATCCCTCACTGTCCGTTAGGTAGATGCTAGCCTTGCGTTGCCCCAGAGCTTTCTACTCGGCTGACAGTCATCTTTTATCAGCTAAACGTAACTACAACCGCTAAAAAGGTCGCAACCTCGCGATTCTCTGTACCTGACTGACAGCCACCCATTACTGCAACACCAGCTTAAAAGACAGCTACTATGCAGTTGTCTGTACCCGACTAACAGCCACACTTTCTCATTGTCTGTACCCGACTAACAGCCACCCTTTCTCGGCTTAAAATGTCTGCAACAACCGCTAAAAACTGCTACTTCCTGCTACGTCCATCCATGCTCTGCTGTGCCACGCTACGCCCTGCAGCGCCCTGATATGACATGAACTACTACTACTACCATTTGAAGTCACTGTTCCATTATCTTTAAAGTGACTATTATTGCCACTGTTCATCACATCCCCAACCGGCACTGTTCGAGGTTTCTTCCTAATAGCGAGTTTTTCCTCGCCACTGTCGCACTGCTTGCTCTTGGGGGAATTTTTAGAATTGTTGGGGCTTTGTAAATTATAGAGTGTAGTCTATAATTATCTGTAAAGTGTCTCGAGATAACTCTTGTTATGATTTTATAAACGGAGTGTCTATTTGCACCCCGGTACAAATAGACACTCCGTTCATCTTACATTTCTGAGATTATTTCTGATAACCATTTCAGTCAAATAGTGTTTCACACATCTCATATATTGGTTACATGTAGGGGTGGTACGGTTCACAAAACCCACGGTTCGGTTTGTATCACGGTTTTAGGGTCACGGTTTTCGGTTCAGTACGGTTCTTATTATTTTTTCTTTTAATCTTTAACACTCCAGAATATACTTCAGCATATGATATATAGCTAAAATTAGCATATTGAATGCATGTTGCACAAAACATGCACACAGTGGCAGTTCTATATTGTTTTATTTCATCATAGGTAACGTGAAATCCAAAATGTTCCCACACACCAGACTATAAACAACGCTGGCGCATCCTCCAGCTCTGGGCAGCCTCTCTCCCACTTGACATTTCTGCAAGTGACGTGACCTATAGCGGCACCCCACGCCACTTGAGGAGCGGTCGGCTCGGTGTCTCTCAAAATCTGACGAAAATCTTTTAAACTGACCTTTGTCGATCTGAAATGAAGACAGATTCAGCAACTGCATGGCCTATTTCTCGCTTAAAATGTTTCCAGAAACACGTTTCGGTGAACTATTTTAGTACAATATGAGATCGTATTCTGAACGAGCCGCCATGACAGTCTGTTTTGAAATTTGGGACCAGCCAGACCCATGTGACGCAATCGTCCAATCAGCTGCCATGGGTTGCGTTTGTCACGCCCATCCCGCTCGTCATTTCCAGTTAGTGTTTTAACATCGGTGTATAAAGTGGGCACTACGGCAGTAAGAGGTTAGTGACCATTAACAGTGGACTGACGAACCGTGCGGTACACACACGCTCCGAACCGAGACTAGCGAACCGAGACTAGCGAACCGAGACTAGCGAACCGAGACTAGCGAACCGAGACTAGCGAACCGAGACTAGCGAACCGAGCGGTTCGGGTGTTTTTTCATGAACCGTACCACCCCTAGTTACATGTCATAATTACCTGACAAAATACAGTTGTTGAGTGATTTTTGTTGGATGCAACTTTGTTAAAGGCGTCTGGTTTTCTGATTTAAGAGACACGTTCACAAATGATGAACTTGTTCTGAAGAGTATTTTATTTTAAACCAACACAATTCAAAAGCTGGGGCCCAACAGACTCCGACTGACAAGTTAAAAAGGTTTTTAAAACTGTTTTTGGTTGCCTTGTGTCTAATTTTTCTGTTCGGAGCTTATTAGCTTATGAGACGTTAATTTGAGTTAACTTACCTGAATGTGTGGGTGGTTAGCCTTTAGATGCCAACATATTTAGTTTTGTCTCGTCTGACTAAATTAACATTACTACCAGGCGCCCCTGTCTCAATTCTTTTAAGAGAACAAGCTTGAGTACAGTCAGTTGTTTGGTTGCTTCTACCAGGGCTGCAGCACGTTGTTTTTGCGCGTTTGTGTTTCATGTCTGGCAACACGGGTGTCAAAATGGGCAGTTGACAACTACACACAGGAATAGATTGGAAATTTCAAACGAGAAGATACTGGCTTCAGCATTTTTGTCAGAGAAGATGGTATTTCAACTTTAGCGTGTTTCCTTAATATTTGGTTATAAATTGTGTTCATATTTGGATTTAAATATATGACATATTGCACCTTTTTAACAAAGTGTAAGGTTTTCATATCACAGATCCTTTATCTCTATAACCTGTGCATCTCTTATGACCTCCTTCCACGGACTACAGATGAAAATGAGCTTTTAGCTACATCTGGTACATTATATGTGTTGTGCATTGTCCCTGTTGAATAAAAAATAAAAGAATAACATATGTTTGCCTCAATGCTTTAGTATTCGGTCCCCTTTTTCTATGGGGGTGATGGGATATTTGGAGGAGATTGCAGGTCAATGGTAGATTCCACATTAAAGTGGTGTACATCATTATCATTTGGTGATGCTGAAACTGTAATCCACAGACAGACAGACTACAATTACCACAGGCGCGGAGAAATAAGCATCTGGTATGAAATGGCCAGACGTGGGATCAGGTACGTGTGTTTTCGTTGTAAGATGTGTGCGATATCCTGGTATTATTCAGGAAGAATAATGTTTTTCTATTCAGGAACCCGTTTACAGCCCAACGTTATTCAAATGTGCCCACGCACACAGTTCTTTTGCCTTTTGTCAAGAATGTGTAATTTCTCATTATGCACATTGGTCAGAAGTTTTTCACACCTCAGACTTTGCTTTCTTTGCCATTGCAACCAAAATGTAATCGCCAGAGGCTCAGGCAAGCCCCCGTTTCACCTCCTCCAACGTGACCTCATGACTTTGCGTGAACACGCTTTTTTAAGCCAAGTGGCGTGTTATCTGTACGCGTTTTGAGCTATCCGCGTGTATGTCTACGCTGTATACAGCGGACGTAAACCTACACGCCACGTGGTGTGTTATCGCCTTTGTTAGGCTGGGCTGCCTGGATTCAAGCGCAGACACGGAAAAAGGTCAGAACAAGTATTGAGGTTTATTGAACAAAAAAAAATGAGTGATGCAGGTGCTGGATATCCCCTGGGGCTGAGAGCGGGCAGACAGGTGAGAAGCAGGATCGAGAGAAGAACAAGGCTCAGATAGGCAGACTGGGCTTCCAGGGCTGTAGTGGGAATCTGGACACAAAAACACAAAAAGTCAAAACCAGGCTTGCAACAGGTATACAAAAAAAAACAGTCTTTCAAAAACACTGAGGCTGGCCGCAGCGAGTGTTACCACTTGGGTGAACGGACGATCTGGAAGAGACTGTTGGAAGGCTGGGGTTTTAAAACAGGAGTGGTGATTGCTGGATGTGAATCAAAAACAAGGGAGAGGGGAGAGGGAAAACAGACAGCACCATGACAGCCTTCTTGCCATGTTATCACAAGAACAACGTGTTATCGTGAAAAGAAAGCTACGGTTGAGTTTAGGAAAAGAAAAACGGGGTTGGCTTTACACAAACAAAAGAGCGAGGAAACGCCACACGCGGGATGCGACCCCCGGTCTCCTGGGTGAAAGTCCTGTGTTTGACCCATCCTCCGCCCTTTCATACTACCTACGGCGTGAATTCACACACAAACCCAAGGTAATGTAAGTCAATGGAGGCCAAACGGTGTTGATAAACACGCTAAAAAGCGAGTATGCGTCTTGATAACACGGCAGTAATGGCATACGAATTGGCGTGTCATACATACACCACTTCATGACATGAGTCTGCCTCCTCAGCATCCATTCTTACATTCACAATATGCGTCTCAGTCAGGGTTTTTACTGCAGTTTACCGGAGTATTATGTGCATGTAAACGTAGTTAGTGATGAGCCTGGTCAGATCGACGTGTTGTATAATGTAATATATTAGTGTGGGGGTATATATCAATATGTGTTTGCCTTAGTTAGACTTCTGCTGCAGCTAACGTATACTTGGACTGTTTGGTGAAGCATATCTAAAGATGGAAGTCCTACCCTCGGGCTGTCTTTTGTTTGACATCCTCTATGAATGAAACACTTTTGGATCAAATTAAATTGTGAATGTCAGCGTTTCCTGGAAGGTAATTTAAAGCAGAGTAGTAGCACTAATGTGAAGTATAAACACGTATTTCTGGAGCAGTTTTTCATGACAGCTTAGCAGAACTCTCTGATCCGTGTCCAGGGTCAGGTGGAAATGGTCACCTGATCCGTGTCCAGGGTCAGGTGGAAATGTTCACCTGATCCATGTCCAGGGTCAGGAGGAGCGTTCACGCTTTGTATGTTTTTAAAGCTGAGCTGACATGTTCCTTGTTGACCTTGGAAACAGCAACGTAACAAGAAAAGTCTAAACACAAGATCCACTTACTCTGTGTTTCCGAGGCGTCCTGCCACCTCTTGTTTTTGGCCTCCTTCAGCAGACAAAATCAGTTGCCATCAGCGCTGGAAGAAGTATTCAGATCACTGCTGTAAAAGTACTAATACCACACTGAGATGTAGCGGAGTAGAAGTAGAAAGGGGCATGAAAAGAGAAGTATCAAGTAAAGTACAAGTACCTCAACATTTGGACTTAAGTACAGTACTGGAGTAAATGTACACACAGAGGAGCCATTTACATTCTACAGCTGGTTGTCATGTAGATGGTTTAGTTGCTGCAGACATCACATTCATATGTTATTGTATTATTCATTGCGGAGATTGAAATCCCTCGCTGCTTCTCATGTCCCTTAAATTGCCTCCTCGACTCCTCCACTTGCCTCCCTTCCTCGCGTCTTAGTTCCTGCCACCGATGCTCAAGCCCTCCTAAATTTTATCTCACCCCCCCTAAAATTTATAATAGGCCTATTAAAAAACGTTTTTTATTTTTATTTTTTAGTGCTTGTCTGAGACACAGACACACACACACACACACACACAGACAGACAAAGACACACACACAGACAGACAGACAGACACACACACACAGAAAGACACACAGACAGACACACACACACCACAGACAGACAGACACACACATACACACACACACACACGCACAGAGATACACACGCACACACACACACACGCACACAGACAGACACACACATACACACACACAGACACATAATACAGTTTTTTACAATCACTTCACTACTAATTTCAGAACCTTGATGTCATTTTTCAAAACTCTAGACACAAAACTCAAAACGGTCATCACTTGTAACAGGCTGTCCAATGTTCAAAACATTGGATTGTGCATTCATATCATTAAATAAATCTTGCACTTACACAATCACTGGTTCAAAAAATAAATTTATTGTGAAATACCATTGAAACATTACTTTAGATCACCCACACACAAGCTACCCATAGTTTCACTGTGGCATCGTTCATACAATCATTAAATATTGTAGTACAAAATAGGTGATACATGTTTCGTTATGGTACTACATATAAATATATCCCTGTAAAAGTACTGCAGTAGTAGAGAGAATAATATATGTAATAATATATGTAATATATATATATATATATATATATATATATATATATATATATATATATATATTTACTGTATTTACCCTTTATTTACGGTATCCAGGTAAGTTGATTCTCTTTTTTATTCTCAAATTCTCATTTGCAACGACGACCTGTCACATTCACACAGTTCCACATTCATACCTGGAAGCTACCCAGTACAACCACAGTCTGATCTGCTGGCCACTGAACACATATATATATATCTCAATCATCAGTAACGAGTTGGCAGAATTGGACCTGCAGTTCCAAGGGCCTGCATCTATACAGTGCAGTACTGTCAATACTGTAAATAGTTTCAAAGGTGGTAAATGGGACCATAGAAGCAGTGTCTGGTAAACAGTATTACATTACAGTAAAGAATGATGATGAAATATTACATCCATAGATAATGTAGTCTAATTGGTTCATGCTCCACGCTAATTGGTGACAATGAATCTCGTTATCTTGAAACTTTCATGATCTAAACATGGAATATTGTTTGTCTGTTTCCATACAACTATGCATTAAGAGTAATGCAACAGTTACTTATCATTTTGAGCAGTTGTATGGATTGATAGTTAGATGATTGTAATGGAATGAATAGACAATCATCTGAGATGTAATGTGTGAATTGCTTTTTGAAATAGTAGTACTTTGATGTTAAGTTGTGTCATATTGAACAGCTGATCTTTGTTAAATGAACAAATGATCTCAGGTTTATGTGTATTGTATCCAAGCAATTGAAACAAGTGTTAGAGTTTTGAAAATGTGTATTTTGATCATTGGTTGTGAGTTTTGTGTCTAGAGTTTTGAAAAATGACGTCAAGGTTCTGAAATTAGTGCCAAAGTGATTGTAAAAAACTAATAAAAAACATTTTTCCGATGCTATGCACCTGTAACCCGGTCAAGGAAAGGGTTAACAGAGACGTAGTGTCAGCCAATCACAGGAGGTTGATTAGCCCCTGTATGGCCCTTTTCAAAGTTGAGTTTTATGAAAATAAATTTGATTTTAAATTACAAAAAAAGAGAGAAGCCAAAGTATTTATGGAATTACTGTAATTGTTGGGGTTTTGGAAATTATAGAGTGTGGTCTAGACCTACTCTATCTGTAAAGTGTCTCGAGATAACTTTTGTTATGATTTGATACTATAAATAAAATTGAATTGAATTGAATTTAATAGAAGCTTTAAGATAAAGCAGTTTGGGTTGCAGTGTAAGAAAATGAAACATAAATAATAATATGCCAAATAAATGTATATATACTGTCCCCTTAGTTTTGTTTCTGACTATTTTTTTAAAATATGGCATTAAATCAGTCTAATTAAAGCATAATTTTTGGTTTATGGTGTCTGGGTTATAACTACGTTTGTCTAACCCGAGATCGGTTCTATTAGGAGCCGCTTCCACATTTCTCAAAACCCGAAAATCAATAAGGTCTGAGCTTATCGATATATATAGTGGATCATACAACATTATGTATGAAGATAGATATGTGCGCCGACCAAAAAAATTATTTACGAGCACAGTGTGTGCGTAAAGACCATAAAGTCCATTTTTACTGTACTTAAAGTAAGCTGATGGATGGCTATGGAGGGTTGACGTAAAGTTATTTTTATTGTTATTACGTTTTTAATGAATCTTGTTTAGATTAGATTCAACTTTATTGTCATTGTGCAGAGTACAAGTACAAAGACAACCAAATGCAGTTTGCGTCCAACCAGAAGTGCAAAAAAAAGCAGAAAAGTGCAATGTGATATACAAATATAGACAGGTATAGACATATAGTGCAGTGTAGACAGTAGTAATTTAATCCCCCTTGCTCAATGGGATTCTTCACACACACACACACACACACACACAGACACACACACACACACACACACACACACAGACAAACAGACACACACACACACACAGACACACACACACACACAGACAAACAGATGTGATTCAATGTTGCGTTTACAGGTAAACTGGTAAACCTCGTGATGTATTCAAAGTTATTGTAAAATACTCTTTTTCTCATCCGTTTTTTGTCATTTAACAGCAATTTGCTGGTGAAAGAAGTCATTATTAAAAGTTATTATATATTTATCCCAACCCAACCCGGTAAGTTAGGCCTCCGTTCACCACGCGTTGTTACAGGGAGTTACAGTCTGGAGAAGATGAATGAAAAGTATTAATGTGACAATAAATCCACTGATATAAACACATGTTGTGATGTCACCTTGGCGTGTTCTTCAGGCTGCACACCTCAGCAGCTCCGAGTCCCATCAGCGTTTGGGATCTGCTGGGATCAGCAGCCGTCTGAGGACACCTGCTGCTCATATCACAGCAGATCTGGACTGATAGAGAGACAGACAGACACACTCGCTCACACGTTATACTGCCAGCAAGGGCTGGGCTTGGTTGGGGGCTGTGTGTGTAAAGCAGGACTGCCAAGAAGGGACAGGGATGCTACTGTTTTTTTTGGCTGTTGTTGCTGGATGGTGTAGCAGCTTGTAAATTGGGTCAGGTGTGTGTGTGTGTGTGTGTGTGTGTGTGTGTTTCTGTGTTTGTTCTTGTTTAACTATATTCATGGGGTCCAAAAAACGGGAGTCCAGTATACTTGTGGGGTCCCGACAGCTTTGTGGGGCCAAAATGCTGGACCCCACAAGTTTAAAGGTCTGTTTGAGGGTTAAGACTTGGTTTTAGGATTAGGGATAGAATTAGGTTATGGTTAGGGTGAGGTTTAGGGTAAGGGTTAAGGGTAAGGGTAAGGGTAAGGGTAAGGGTAAGGGTAAGGGTTAGGCATTTAGTTGTGATGGTGGGGGGGGGGGCTGTGTGTGTAAAGCAGGACTGCCAAGAAGGGACAGGGAGGCGTTTGATGCTACTGTTTTTTTTGGCTGTTTTTGCTGGATGGTGTAGCAGCTTGAAAATTGGGTCAGGTGTGTGTGTCTTTGTTACCTGTGTGCGCGCGCACACACACACAGTACAAAGGCTCAAAGTGATTCTTCACCAATAGACACATATAGTATATACCTAAAATAGAAGTATTTCAAATTAATTAAAGCGCTGTAACGTGAACACATAGTGCCAGGATAAAATCGGTGCCGCCACAGAGCTCTGGGATGCCGGCCTCAGAGCCCCCGACGTCGTCTTCCAGGCAGCGCTGCACGGAAGGCACTAGGGTTAGGGTTAGGTTCGGGTTAAAACGCAAGAGGGCTATGGGCACAAAGGGGACCACTGGTGTGAATAAAACACTTAAAAACCTCCTTCAAAAACCAAGTTGGGTTAAAAGGTTAGGGTTAGGTGTGAAGGAAACACTTCTAAAATATGAGATAGTCAAATGTCTATTTCAGGGGCCTTGAAGTCGACCGTCGAGCCCACGTTGTGCTGTTCCATCCTGAGATCATTTTCCGTTGGACACTGACGTGTTATCTTTATTGTGACTATTATCGCCACTGTTCATCACACCCCCAACTGGCACCGTCAGACACCGCCTACCAAGAGCCTGGGTCTGGCCCAGGTTTCTTCCTAAAAAGGAGTTTTTCCTCGCCACTGTCGCACTAAACGCTTGCTCTTGGGGGGAATCACTGGAATTGTTGGGTCCTTGTGAATTATAGAGTGCGGTCTAGACCTACTCTATCTGTAAAGTGTCCTGTTATGATTTGACACTATAAATAAAATTGAGTTGACGTGTTTTGGCCCGGCTGGGCGAGTGGATCTGTATCCACGGTGGCGTTGGAAGGAGGGGTTTAATTTCGGCATGTTTTGATTCATTGTGCACGATCAAAAAACAGCTTGCGGTTTCCAAACCGGTTTTCCTTTAATTAGAGCAACATGCTGACTGCTGGGATGTTGGTAAACTACCATAGTGGCCATGCAGGTTCGGGAGGTAGCTGGGAGGAATGCAGACAGGTCAGGAGATAACACAGAGATCAAACTGGATAATGGATTGGACCATTGTCACCTCTCTTTTAAGGTGGCGGTATACAGCCCATCATTTCAGATCAGAGCGGGATAAAGGGAGTTCTCCCTGCCGTACCTGTCCAGCCATTCATTCTCCACAGCGCTGGAATGTAACTAAGTACTCCATTATTTACCACTACTGTACCTTTAAGTCCAAATGTTGAGGTACTTGTACTTTACTTGAGTCTTTTCTTTTCGTGCCACTTTCTACTTCTCCTCCGCTACATTTCAGAGAGAAATATTGTACTTAGTTACTCCGCTACATTCATCTGTTCCAGCTTTAGTTACTAGTTACTTTAGTTACTCCGCTACATTCATCTGTTACAGCTTTAGTTACTAGTTACTTTAGTTACTCCACTACATTCACCTGTTACAGCTTTAGTTACTAGTTACTTTAGTTACTCCACTACATTCATCTGTTCCAGCTTTAGTTACTAGTTACTTTAGTTACTCCGCTACATTCATCTGTTACAGCTTTAGTTACTAGTTACTTTAGTTACTCTGCTACATTCATCTGTTACAGCTTTAGTTACTAGTTACTTTAGTTACTCTGCTACATTCATCTGTTACAGCTTTAGTTACTAGTTACTTTAGTTACTCCGCTACATTCATCTGTTACAGCTTTAGTTACTAGTTACTTTAGTTACTCCACTACATTCATCTGTTCCAGCTTTAGTTACTAGTTACTTTAGTTACTCCGCTACATTCATCTGTTCCAGCTTTAGTTACTAGTTACTTTAGTTACTCCACTACATTCATCTGTTACAGCTTTAGTTACTAGTTACTTTAGTTACTCCGCTACATTCATCTGTTCCAGCTTTAGTTACTAGTTACTTTAGTTACTCCATTACATTCATCTGTTACAGCTGTAGTTACTAGTTACTTTAGTTACTCCACTACATTCACCTGTTACAGCTTTAGTTACTAGTTACTTTAGTTACTCCGCTACATTCATCTGTTACAGCTTTAGTTACTAGTTACTTTAGTTACTCCACTACATTCATCTGTTACAGCTTTAGTTCATAGTTACTTTAGTTACTCCACTACATTCATCTGTTACAGCTTTAGTTACTAGTTACTTTAGTTACTCCACTACATTCATCTGTTCCAGCTTTAGTTACTAGTTACTTTAGTTACTCCGCTACATTCATCTGTTCCAGCTTTAGTTACTAGTTACTTTAGTTACTCCGCTACATTCAGCTGTTCCAGCTTTAGTTACTAGTTACTTTAGTTACTAGTTACTTTACACATTAAGATTCCTGCTCACAGAGCACATGTAGTTTATAAAATCTGATGTCTGATTCTAAAGTAAACTAGCGACAATATAACGGCTACAAGTCCAGCTCCTTGCTGGGCCCTTCACATGTCTCCTCCCTCCTTGCTGGGCCCTTCACATGTCTCCTCCCTCCTTGCTGGGCCCTTCATATGTCTCCTCTCTTCTTGCTGGGCCCTTCACATGCCTCCTCCCTCCTTGCTGGGCCCTTCACATGTCTCCTCCCTCCTTGCTGGGCCCTTCACATGTCTCCTCCCTCCTTGCTGGGCCCTTCACATGTCTCCTCCCTCCTTGCTGGGCCCTTCATATGTCTCCTCTCTTCTTGCTGGGCCCTTCACATGCCTCCTCCCTCCTTGCTGGGCCCTTCACATGTCTCCTCCCTCCTTGCTGGGCCCTTCACATGTCTCCTTCCTCCTTGCTGGGCCCTTCACA
>NC_053124.1:36963057-37033057 GCF_010015445.1 Perca fluviatilis
TTTTGGGGCCAAAATGTCTCCTTTAATAGTAAAGCTTGCTCTGCCATGGCCTAGTTTTTGTCGGTTATTTCGCATTTTTTAGTTTTTGTTTCAGTCGTTCCCGATACACGGGCACTGATTGGATTAGTGATTTTCATTTACTCAGATCAGATAGTATTCATAAAGTAAAGTCAAACACTTTAATAATACATCAGGAGACATTTCTAAAAACTGATAGTTTTCATAGAAGAATGACATCACATGTCAGTCATTTTAACATTTATTTACTTTGTAAAGAAGAACATAAAATGGATTTTCTACTTTTTTGGCTTTCTCTCTGTTTCCCTGTTAACAGATATGATGTAGTTGCTGATGGTAGGTACCGTAGCAACAGATACATAAATAAATCGTCCCCCACCTCTCCCTCAGGGGCTCTCGGCGAAACGGCGCTGCACGTCGCCGTCATGGCCGACAACCTGGAGGCCGCCGTGGCTCTGATGGACGCAGCTCCCGAACTCATCAACGAGCCGATGACCGCCGAGATCTTCCAAGGTGGACACGCAGGAACTCACAGACACAGAAACAAGCACACACACATCACAGGGTTCACATGTTAACTTAAGATAAGATAAGACAAGATAATACAATATAAGATAAGATAAGATAAGACAAGATAGGATAAGATAAGACAAGACAAGATAAGATAAGACAAGATAAGCCAAGGTAACATAAGACAAGGGAAGATAAGATAAGATAAGATAAGACAAGATAAGACAAGGTAACATAAGACAAGGGAAGATAAGATAAGATAAGATAAGATAAGACAAGATAAGACAAGGTAACATAAGACAAGGGAAGATAAGATAAGATAAGATAAGACAAGATAAGATAAGACAAGACAAGACAAGACAACATAAGATAAGATAAGACAAGGTAACATAAGACAAGGGAAGATAAGACAAGACAAGATAAGATAAGACAAGGTAACATAAGACAAGGGAAGATAAGATAAGACAAGACAAGGTAACATAGGACAAGGGAAGATAAGACAAGATAAGATAAGACAAGATAAGGTAAGATAAGATAAGGTAAGACAAAATAAGACAAGATAAGGTAAGGTAAGATAAGGTAAGATAAGACAAGATAAGATAAGGTAAGACAAGATAAGATAAGGTAAGACAAGATAAGATAAGGTAAGATAAGATAAGGTAAGGTAAGATAAGATAAGATAAGGTAAGACAAGATAAGATAAGGTAAGATAAGATAAGGTAAGGTAAGATAAGATAAGATAAGATAAGGTAAGATAAGATAAGATGAGACAAGATGAGGTAAGATAAGATAAGACAAGACAAGACAAGACAAGACAAGGTAAGGTAAGATAAGATAAGATGAGACAAGATGAGGTAAGATAAGATAAGACAAGACAAGACAAAACAAGACAATGTAAGATAAGACAAGGGAAGATAAGACAAGATAAGGTAAGATAAGACAAGACAAGGTAACATAAGACAAGGGAAGATAAGATAAGATAAGGTAAGATAAGGTAAGACAAGATAAGATAAGATAAGATAAGGTAAGACAAGATAAGATAAGATAAGACAAGACAAGGTAACATAAGACAAGGGAAGATAAGGTAAGATAAGATAAGGTAAGATAAGACAAGACAAGACAAGACAAGACAAGACAAAACAAGACAAGGTAAGATAAGACAAGACAAGATAAGATAAGACAAGACAAGACAATGTAAGATAAGACAAGATAAGACAAGATAAGGTAAGGCAAGACAAGACAAGGCAAGGCAAGACAAGACAAGACAAGACAAGACAAGACAAGGCAAGGCAAGGCAAGGCAAGACAAGACAAGACAAGGTAAGATAAGACAACATAAGACAAGGCAAGACAAGATAAGGTAAGATAAGACAAGACAATGTAAGATAAGACAAGATAAGATAAGACAAGATAAGATAAGACAAGATAAGACAAGACAAGACAAGATAAGGTAAGATAAGACAAGACAATGTAAGATAAGACAAGATAAGACAAGATAAGGTAAGACAAGACAAGACAAGGCAAGACAAGGCAAGGCAAGACAAGACAAGACAAGGCAAGGCAAGGCAAGACAAGACAAGACAAGACAAGGTAAGATAAGACAACATAAGACAAGGCAAGGCAAGATAAGGTAAGATAAGACAAGACAATGTAAGATAAGACAAGATAAGATAAGACAAGATAAGATAAGACAAGATAAGATAAGACAAAGACAAGATAAGATAAGATAAGACAAGACAATGTAAGATAAGACAAGATAAGACAAGACAATGTAAGATAAGACAAGATAAGATAAGACAAGATAAGATAAGACAAGATAAGACAAGACAAGACAAGATAAGGTAAGATAAGACAAGACAAGACAAGACAATGTAAGATAAGACAAGGTAAGGTAAGACAAGACAAGACAAGACAAGATAAGGTAAGACAAGACAAGACAAGACAAGACAAGAAGGTAAGACAAGACAAGACAAGATAAGATGAGACAAGACAAGACAAGATGAGACAAGACAAGACAAGACAAGACAAGATAAGATGAGACAAGACAAGACAAGATGAGACAAGACAAGACAAGACAAGACAAGATAAGATGAGACAAGACAAGATGAGACAAGACAAGACAAGACAAGACAATGTAAGATAAGACAAGATAAGATAAGACAAGACAAGACAAGATGAGACAAGACAAGACAAGACAAGACAAGGCAAGACAAGACAAGATAAGGTAAGACAAGACAAGACAAGACAAGACAAGGCAAGACAAGACAAGGAAAGATAAGGTAAGACAAGACAAGACAAGACAAGACAAGATAAGGCAAGACAAGATGAGACAAGACAAGACAAGATAAGACAAGACAAGATAAGTAGGGATGCACCGAATCCAGATTTTTGGGGTTCGGCCGAATACCGAATCCACTGGTTAAGTTTCTGCCGAATCCGAAATCGAATACCGAATCCTCCTCCCATCCTCAGTCCATTAACTCAGTGAACACATTAATGAAGTAAACAACATCCACAGCCTCTAAAATAGTTAAATGTACCAACTTAATGTTGCATGCACGCGCTCTTTTCACATCGTAGGAAAGCACATCGCTATCGCAGGATGAGTGACAATTTTGTTTGGCAAATTTTCGCCAACCAGTGTATGATGAATAGGGTTTGGTACCGTTTGGATTTTAACCATTCCGATGCCGAACCGGTACTTTTAAAACGATTCCGATTCCTAAACCGATTCTTGAAAAACTGAAAAATGACTTTTATTGGAGTCCTCCACACCGCTGAATGATAATTTTCTGCAAACTGCTACGTCAGACGCGCATGCGATGCACGCTCCAGCTGATAATAATAATTATTACATGGCTTGCTTGAATTCTAATGTAGAATGCGGTCTGTTATTTCTTGATAACAGACCGCTGCTAAGGATAACACACCGTTGCCATGCAAAAGCAGAGCGTTGCCATGGATGCAGTTCTGTTCACTCTGGAGGACAGCTATCAATCAATCCGCTGAAAGAAGTCCGGATAATTTAGCCTATCAGCTGTGGCAAAAGTGGGGAAACGTGGAGCAACTCTGTCCTCCAAGCAATGACAGCAGATCGCGTTGAAGCTCGCCTCGTAGTATCTTTATATACCGTCTATGATCGCTAGCTCCGCAGCAACAGCCGTAGGGACAACAACGCTAATTAGTTAGCTATTACATTTGCAACTTGTTTAACGTTAACTTACGGTGTGTCAACATCGCAGCGCCTCGCAAAAGGAAACGAGATGAACGAGGACATAAACGTCCACATAAATATTCCCAAAGAAGCCATTCACCGTGTCTCACTTCACCGTCAACAGAAATGTTCAGTTTACTGTAAATTAGAGCAGCCGATAGCCCGCAAGCTAGCCGCTCCAGCGCTAGCGTAGCCCGCTCGCTAACCCGCTTCTACATTTAGCTAATGTTATGTTAATTCCTGCAGTGATTAAAACAGCAGCTGGGTCATTTGTCCACCACGGCAGCACCCCATAAAATATACGGCTACTACCACAGCCTGTAAGGTGGTGTTGAGTAGCTAATAGACGAAGGATTGCATTACAGAGTTTTTACGTTGCTATGGACGCAGGATTCCAACCGTAGAGACGGAACGGACTATTTATTAAGTTATTAGTCAAATTATTGATTTATTTGGTAAGTAGCCATGTAATAAGCGGGATAATGTAGAGGCGAATGGTTTATAGCGAATACAACCCCTTCAGGCTGATTCAAGACCTGATCACCCTGTCGGGGTTGTATTCGCTATAACAACCGCCTCGCTCTACATTATCCCTTACATAATCTACATCAGATATTGCGATGTAAGATTACAGGAATGTCTGTAGTAATATCATTTAGCTTATATTTGTAAATTCAGGTACATTTTAGGAACCATAAAAGTCTAGCGGCGATCTCTGGGCGCGGATCCCGCTGCCTTTTCCATGCAACAGTCACAATAGACCGTCACAATAGACGTACTTAGGGACCGTCGTAAAAATGCAATACCAACTATTTCTAAGGTATTAATCTTTAATACCTTTTTTATTGTTCAACATATAAATTTCAAACCACTTCCAAATCCAAATCTCTCTCCGTCGTGTCATGCTGTGAATTCATATGGATTCTGATTGGCTGCCAGTGTTTCCATCGTTCATCCAATCTCTCTGAAAGTGATCCCAACGACATTGTCACTCACTGTCGTTATCGTAGTTATAGTTGTGGTTTTTCAAAACTCTAGATTTATAGCTATCGTTCTCGGTGTGGACGGCCCTTTACTCCAGTCAAGGGACACACATGGGATAAATGTGAGCCTCACTTACCCAACACGGGAAATGAGAAATGAATGAAAAGTTGATTTACGCTGTCTCAGGTGTCACTCCTCTCCACATCGCCGTGGTGACGCAGAACATCAGCCTGGTTCGTCATTTGATTGATCGCGGTGCTGACGTGGCTACACCGCGAGTCACCGGTCTGTTCTTCAGGAAGAGTTTACGAGGACTCATATACTACGGTAAGTCCCAACGCTCTCTGTAAAGGCTGTACACTCTGAGACATAAGTCCGTTCTGGCAGCTTGTTACCCAGATTTTGCCCCGTAATTAACAAACAGATAATGATGTGTGTATGATACAGTTACAGTTTTTTACAATCATTTTGTCATTTTTCAAAAACTCTAAGACACAAAACTCACAACCAATGATCAAAATACACATTTTTTCAAAACTCTAACACTTGTTTCAATTGTTTGGATACAATACACATAAACCTGAGATAATTTGTTAATTTAACAAAGATCACCTGTTCAATATGACACAACTTAACATCAAAGTACTACTATTTCAAAAAGCAATTCACACATTACATCTCAGATGATTGTCTACTCATTTCATTACAATCATCTAACTATCAATTCATACAACTGCTCAAAATGATAAGTACCTGTTGCATTACTCTTAAAGGTCCCATGGCATGAAAATGTCACTTTATTAGGTTTGTTAACATTAATGTGAGTTCCCCCAGCCTGCCTATGGTCCCCCAGTGGCTAGAAATGGTGATAGGTGTAAACCGAGCCCTGGGTATCCTGCTCTGCCTTTGAGAAAATTAAAGATCAGATGGGCCAATCAGGAATCTTCTCCTTATGAGGTCATAAGGAGCAAGGTTACCTCCTCTTTCTCTGCTTTGCCCGCCCAGAGAATTTGGCCCCCCCATGAGAGAGAGAGAGAGACATCATGGCTTTCAAACCAGCAGTTGGTCAAGGCCACACCCCCACGCACCACCTTGCCCCCCCTCTCTCCTTCTCAATAGCTACACAGAAAATGGCCCATCCTAAGGAAAGCTTATAGTGGGACTGGCTCTAGTGGCTGTAATTCTGCACCAAGACTGAATTTCGGGAAAGAGACTTCAGATACAGTATTAGGGGACCACTAAGGCCTATATAAAAGAGACTTCAGATACAGTATTAGGGGACCACTAAGGTCTATATAAAAGAGACTTCAGATACAGTATTAGGGGACCACTAAGGTCTATATAAAAGAGACTTCAGATACAGTATTAGGGCACCACTAAGGTCTATATAAAAGAGACTTCAGATACAGTATTAGGGGACCACTAAGGTCTATATAAAAGAGACTTCAGATACAGTATTAGGGGACCACTAAAATGTACATTTGGTCAACAGGTGAGCACATCCTGTCTTTTGCTGCGTGTGTTGGGAACAAGGACATTATCTCCATGTTGATCGACGCAGGAGCCAGCACCAGGGTCCAGGATGAGCGTGGTATGTAGGGGTAACCCCGACTAATGCACCAGGGTCCAGGATGACCGTGGTATGTAGGGGTAACCTTGACTAATGCACCAGGGTCCAGGATGAGCGCGGTATGTAGGGGTAACCCGACTAATGCACCAGGGTCCAGGATGACCGCGGTATGTAGGGGTAACCCCGACTAATGCACCAGGGTCCAGGATGACCGCGGTATGTAGGGGTAACCTTGACTAATGCACCAGGGTCCAGGATGACCGTGGTATGTAGGGGTAACCTTGACTAATGCACCAGGGTCCAGGATGACCGCGGTATGTAGGGGTAACCCGACTAATGCACCAGGGTCCAGGATGACCGTGGTATGTAGGGGTAACCCCGACTAATGCACCAGGGTCCAGTATGACCGTGGTATGGTAAGGGTAACCCGACTAATGCACCAGGGTCCAGGATGACCGCGGTATGTAGGGGTAACCCGACTAATGCACCAGGGTCCAGGATGACCGTGTTGTAGGGGAACCCGACTAATGCACCAGGGTCCAGGATGACCGTGGTATGTAGGGTAACCCTGACTAATGCACCAGGGTCCAGTATGACCGCGGTATGTAGGGTAACCCTGACTAATGCACCAGGGTCCAGGATGACCGCATGTAGGGGTAACCCGACTAATGCACCAGGGTCCAGGATGACCGTGGTATGTAGGGGTAACCCGACTAATGCACCAGGGTCCAGGATGACCGCGGTATGTAGGGGTAACCCCGACTAATGCACCAGGGTCCAGGATGACCGTGGTATGTAGGGGTAACCCCGACTAATGCACCAGGGTCCAGGATGACCGCGGTATGTAGGGGTAACCCCGACTAATGCACCAGGGTCCAGGATGACCGCGGTATGTAGGGGTAACCCGACTAATGCACCAGGGTCCAGGATGACCGCGGTATGTAGGGGTAACCCGACTAATGCACCAGGGTCCAGGATGACCGCGGTATGTAGGGGTAACCTTGACTAATGCACCAGGGTCCAGGATGACCGCGGTATGTAGGGGTAACCCCGACTAATGCACCAGGGTCCAGGATGACCGCGGTATTAGGGGTAACCCCGACTAATGCACCAGGGTCCAGGATGACCGCGGTATGTAGGGGTAACCTTGACTAATGCACCAGGGTCCAGGATGACCGCGGTATGTAGGGGTAACCCCGACTAATGCACCAGGGTCCAGTATGACCGCGGTATGTAGGGGTAACCCCGACTACGCGTGAGCCCCACAGTCACCTCCATCTTGTACACTTAACACTGTTTTCCTAACAGCATATGATTGGGAAGCTGGGTCCCGGTCTTGTGGTGGCCAACCATGTTGGACGAACTGTGCCACTCTGGACAACACAAGATCTCTGCTTGTCCATCTGCTCATTTCAGCTGCTGAGATGAGGGCCACATTCTCCATCATCAGCACTCGTTCCTCTTGCTCTCTTTTGACGGACTGTTGAGGCAGAGGGAGTCGACTCAACGCATTTGTGTTGCTATGTTTTTTTCCTGGCTTGTAAACAATGTCATACTCATACGCTCTCAAGGTTACTGCCCATCGCTGTATACGAGGAGAATCCATTTGGGGCACTGACTTAATTTCATTGAAGAGAGACAGTAAAGGTTTGTGGGTCAGTGCTAGTGACAAACCTCCTTCCATATAAAATACTTGAAATGCTGAATGCCAAATATCACCGCCAGACCTTCTTTGTCCAGTTGAGAGTAGTTCGCTTCAGCTGACATTACTGTCCTAGACATATATATATATATATATACAGCCCAGAGACTCAACGAGCACCCGCAAGCACAGCATATGGTCAAGTGACCTATAGAGTGACTGAAGAGCAAGCGCCATTAAAACAGAGCACTGAATAAGAGAAATAAAACGTTTTTACCTTATCATCACTAGAAATGCAGCTTCAGCAAGTATCTCACTATCACTAACATTATCAATGTTCAGATTTAGACACAACAAATGAAATCCAATCCATTAAAAGTTAGAAGTTAGTTAGTTAGTTAGTTAGTTAGTTAGTTAGTTACAGCCTTTTGATTATTAATGGCCTTATCTTCTCTCTTCTTGTCTCTTTTTGTATTCCCTTGTTTTTCTGTCTAGGTAACACAGTGCTTCACATTTTGGTCCTGCAGCCCAACAGGACGATTGCATGTCAGGCTCTTGACCTGATTATGGCACGCGATGCCGAGCTGGACCAGCCGGTGCCAATCGATATGATGCCCAACAACCGAGGCCTTACAACTTTTAAACTAGCTGCCAAAAAGGGAAACACTGTGGTGAGCGTAGGCTGAAATCACTGTGTGGTTGCTGTGTAATGTAAATAATATATATTTAAATAATTGTGTAAACTGTAAAACTATAATAATGCAAACGGGGCAAAAAAAAGTGTAGCCTCACAGTAGTTTGGTCCACAGCTTGGATTTCTCCCTTTACATTAATGGTACCTACGTACAGAAGTCTGGTGGGACTCGTGGGAGAGAACAAAGTTTGTTTGAATCGCGTCAGTAAGTAGGCTGTCAAGGCTGTTTTATTCACTTTAAACATCGGATAACATGATTCTTTATTGCAGATGATGCTGAGTCATTAATAAATTAGTCATGACAAAATATTATGCATTTTTCCACGAGGCCGCTAGGTTAGCAGTTATAACGTTACTTAGCTTGTATGGTAGCTTGTTGGATAGTTAGTTAGCTAGCTTGCTAATTCCACCCAGTGTGCCTTCATGCTACACTTGTTGAGATGAGCTGTCAGTCATCTGAGAGAGCGCTGTGCTTCCTCACTGTGAGAGCGTAGAAAGCACAGCGAGAGCTTGTGAACGAAACATTAAGTTGTTCATTTTTTACTAATTTAGTGGCCAGCCGGCTGGCTAGTTAGCTTGTTCTCAGTTCAGCTTCATCTCTATAAAGTCCAGTTAAGACCAATGAGACGAGATGGTGTATCATCTCCATAGCAAAGACTCCTAAATGTAATCACAGTTAGTTATTACAATGTCTTATTTCAACTGTAAATTGCTGGTAAATGACAAAAACAACCACTAGATGAGAAAAGGGTATTTTCCAATAATTTTGAATGCACCACGAGGCTGGCGAGGTGAGTTTCAAGTGAACGCACTGTCAGTGTTGTTTTTAGGACAACAGCAGCTGCAGACTGTTGGACGTCCTGCTGTTGGAATCCTCTCCCGTGAAATACAGACACACATCACACCGTTCAGCTGTCAGCATTTTAACTGTGTTTACTCCAGCTGCTAGCTAACGGTAGGCTTACCTGTTGCCGGGTGTAGTGTTATCTAGCATCCCATGCAGCAATGCTTCTGTTGCCTCTAATGTTTGTTTCGGAGCGTCAGAGAACAGAGCATTGCATTAGCACCGAAATGAGGCAGCGAAATCCGCGTTGCTATTCTGTCTGGTAGACACCGGTCGTTTAGACACCATGCCGTATTAGCACCGGCCTCGGTACCCAACCCTAGATATGGCTTTTTGTTAGATATAAGCCTTGCTAACAGCATTGGAGCAAACTGCCAGGGCCACCCTATAGCCAAACTGTGAAAATGGCTTATATATATATATATATATGTGTATATGTATATATATATATACATATATATATATATATATATATACATATACTGTACTGTATATATATATACAGTACAGGCCAAAAGTTTGGACACACTTTCTCATTCAATGTGTTTCTTTATTTTCATGACTATTTACATTGTAGATTCTCACTGAAGGCATCAAAACTATGAATGAACACATATGGAATTATGTACTTAACAAAAAAGTGTGAAATAACTGAAAACATGTCTTATATTTTAGATTCCTCAAAGTAGCCACCCTTTGCTTTTTTTGATAGCTCTGCAAACCCTTGGTGTTCTCTCAATGAGCTTCATGAGGTAGTCACCTGAAATGGTTTTACCTTCACAGGTGTGCTTTGTCAGGGTTCATTAGTGGAAGTTTTTCCCTTATTAATAAAAAAGCAAAGGGTGGCTATTCAATTCAATTCAATTTTATTTATAGTATCAAATCATAACATAAGTTATCTCGAGACACTTTACAGATAGAGTAGGTCTAGACCACACTCTATAATTTACAAAGCCCCAACAATTCCAACAATTCCAGTAATTCCCTCAAGAGCAAGCAGTGCGACAGTGGCGAGGAAAAACTCCCTCTTGGGAAGAAACCTCGGACAGACCCAGGCTCTTGGTAGGCGGTGTCTGACGAGCCGGTTGGGGGTGTGATGAACAGTGGCGATAGTAGTCACATTAATAATGGAACAGTGACTGGATGTAGCGGGAAGCTGCAGGGTTCAGCAGGACGCAGCATGACATTGCAGGGCATCGCTGAGCTCAGCAGGGAGTGCAGCAGGACCACGGCGACAGCTGCAACCAGGGTCTTGGTGCCAACGTTCTCCAAGGAAATACGCTGGGGGAAAAAAAAAGCATAAGGACTCCGGGGAGTAAACTCCCCAGAAGCTAGGATTAGTAACAAGCATTTCTGGGACGGGCTGCACACAAATAGTAATAGTAACAGTAATAGAAACAGTAATAGAAAGGGAGAGGAGAGAGCAGCTCAGTGTGTCAAAGGAAGGAAGTCCCCCGGCAGTCTAGGACTATAACAGCGTAACTATAACAGGTAACTAAGAGAGACAGGTCATAAGGAGAGGTAGCTTTTTTCGGGCTTAGAACTCTCCCCCTGCCGGATCTGGCTTGGCTGGCCTGCCTCCCTCTACTTTGTTATGTATTATTAATCTAACAATTATGAAGAGAAGCAGTTGGGCCAGTTAGGTGAACACTGCAACTCCTCACTCCCTAACTATAAGCTTTATCAAATAGGAGAGTTTTAAGTTCATTCTTGAATGAGGTGACAGTTTCTGCCCCCCGAACCCAGATCGGGAGCTGGTTCCATAGGATAGGAGCCTGATAACTGAAGGCTCTGGCCCCATTCTACTTTTAGAGACTCTAGGTACCACCAGTAACTCTGCATTCTGGGAGCGCAGTGTTCTAGTGGGACAATAGGGTATTAGGAGCTCTTCTAGATATGATGGTGCTAGACCATTTAGAGCTTTGTAGGTCAAGAGAAGGACTTTAAACTCAATCCTGGATTCAACAGGAAGCCAATGCAGAGAAGCTAATACAGGAGAAATATGATCTCTTTTCTTAGTTCTTGTGAGAACACGCGCTGCAGCATTCTGGATCAGCTGGAGAGTCTTAAGAGACTTATTTGAGCAACCTGACAGTAGGGAATTACAATAGTCCAGCCTGGAAGTAACAAATGCATGGACATGGCTACTTTGAAGAATCTAAAATATAAGACATGTTTTCAGTTATTTCACACTTTTTTGTTAAGTACATAATTCCATATGTGTTCATTCATAGTTTTGATGCCTTTAGTGAGAATCTACAATGTAAATAGTAGGGCTGGACCCGAATATTCGAATATTCGTTCGGTGGGTTGGTATTCGATTTGAAAATTTGACATTCGAATATTCGTTTTTTTTAATTTATTTATTTTTTATTTTGGTTTATTTATTTTCTGCATTTATCTCTCGTTCACACTCCAGTCCAGTTGGTGGCGGTAATGCACATTTAAGTTGGTTTGCCAACCGCCAATAAACTACAAAGAAGAAGAAGAAGAAGAAGAAGAAGATACTGTCGGTACACTTCGAGCATTTAGCAAGCTGGGCAGAGAAGCTAGCGGCGATAACAAGTGCGGAAATGGAAAACTGTTTCGCGTTTTTCCATTGTGATTCGGCCAGAAACTTCAACATTGTGAGGCGAAGAGATCGTTTTGGAATATAAAGCTTGGATATTACATTTCCTTGGACTCTTGGGGATTTATGAAAATCAAGTTTTGGTCAAAATACCACTTTGTTGCTGAAAGGACAACGAAAACAGGTATGCATGCACTCTCGGCTGCGCAGATTAGGGCTGAATTGTTTTATGTTCTGTTACTTTGTAACAGTTGTGTACATGGCTGTATATTTTAAAGATTTAATGCTTTAAAGTTATAAAAACACTCATGAGTGGAAGTTTTATCGAGGTTACAGCGACGCCCCAGTCACAAAGTGTCCCGTTGACGAGACGGTGATCCTTGAGAGGTTAAAAGTTTATTAATTCTGAACGCGTCTGGCCTGTCTGTCTATATTATACCAAATACGACACTGCACTCCCTTGTGAAGTCGTTTGGATGAAAGGTTCTCAAAATAATCAAAACGCAAACAGACAGACACATAGAGATTCCTGCCTTTATTAGAGATAATAATAGAGATTCCTGCCTTTATTAGAGATAATAGGCTCGTTCGAGATGAGCCAGATCTGCGCAGAATCGATCACCGGCGATCGGCGCCCAATGCATGCTGGGTAGATTTGTGTCCGACTTGATCCCGACTTGCTCTGACGTCATGCACACGTGGGCAACGATAATCTCACGAGACCAAGGCGGCCGCAGTTCTGAGACGCAGGCAGCGCAGGTGCTTTTCACCAACTGCAAGAGCAGGGGACGCAGGTGGACCCAGGGCATGCTGGGAAACGCCGGCCTCTCAGCTGATCAAACAGCTGATTGGTTCAGAATCGACTCAACATGACGACGTTTTATATAAACTTTTTATTGATTTTCAATCGGAGGGATTTTAACTGTGATTTGTCTGATTTAAAGGCTTATTCTGTACAGCACACCTGTTGTGTGGCTGATAGTTGTGTTTAAAAGTCAGAGAGACTAAATCTGTTCAGATTACGGATCATCTACAGTCTGTTGTTTATTAAAATCAGCAACAGATCACATGTAGAGAATTTTGACAGCTACTCTGTCATAATAAAAACAACTGGAGACTGTGTAGGAGCTGATATATGGGTCTGATAACATTTTATTAAATCGGAATCGGACCACCGTGTTTCTGTCACTTCCTGTTGAGCCTGAAGGCTGCTGGAGTCAGCTGGAAAACTGTCCGACTTGAGAGCGGACTTTTGTCACCGCCCCCGCTGCTGCCGCCTGCTCTCGTCTACTTTACAGGCGAGGCGCAGTTCATCTCGAACGAGCCTACTAATATGTTCAGCCCCCTCTCTCCGAAGCTTCGAATATTCGATGCTCATTTCTACCGAAGCTTCGAAGCTCAAAAAATGGTATTCGGACCAGCCCTAGTAAATAGTCATGAAAATAAAAAGGAAAAGCATTGAATGAGAAGGTGTGTCCAAACTTTTGGCCTGTACTATATATATATATATATATATATATATATATATATATTAACGTTTATATAGTGACAGTGGAAAGACAGGAAAGAGGGAGAGTGATGGGGGATGACATGCAGCAAAGGGCCACAGGTCAGATTCGAACCCGGGCCGCTGCAGGACTCAGCCTACATGGGGCGCACGCTCTTACTGGGTGAGCTAGAGGCACCCCAATTGACATTTTAATTTGTCTCTGTTTATTATGTGTCTGTTCTTTTTTACATGTAAGAAATAGTGTAGAAATAAAATGGATTTTGGATCATTTTATTGTAGCTGACTTTACAAAATGACTTCTCTATTGGCTGTTGAAACAGAAGACGTCTCTTACGTTCTAAAACCAGCCTCTGGAGACTCCACCAGCTGAGTCGCAGTGAAACCATCAGCTGAGACGGGCCGTTTCAGAAAAACGGTTTTGTCTCGTCGGGAATCTTTGGTCTGAACTGGGCGATGTTTAAAGTGAATCCAGTAAAACAGCCTTGCCAGCATTCCACAACTACACATATGCTCTACAAGTTTTGCTTGTATCATTTGTGGCCCCTTCAATAATTGCTCTATAGAAATGTCGTGTTTATTGTCTACTAATCTTATCCTCACTGGCATGCTTCCTTCTGTCTCTTTCAGGTGTTTCAGCACCTGGTCAATAAAAGGCGTGTGGTCCAGTGGAATATGGGCCCCCTGACCTCCATGCTGTACGACCTGACGGAGATAGACTCATGGGCCGACAGCATGTCAGTGCTGGAGCTCATCGTGGTCTCTCCCCTGAGAGAGGTACAATCATAGAAATCAAGAGGATAGAAAGTCCGTTGAACTGTTTGGCGCTAACGTCAGTCGGTCTGCAGACCGCTACCATTAGACCCAGGTGCAACTGGTCTGCAGACCGCTAGGGTTAGACTCAACTGCAATGACAATTCTGTTACGTTAATTTGAATGGAAATGGCCTTTTATATTCATTTTATTTCTATGGGTGGATGTGTGTTTTGTTAAATCCCTGACTGGTCTGAAAGAATGATGTTGATACAGAAACTCTAAAGGCAAGGCGAAAAAAAAGTTGAACTCATACACATACAACTTAAACGTTTTTTTTGGCCATTTTGGCTTTTACATTCCGTACGTTGATGTGATGCTAAGGAGAAATTGAAAACTAATTTTGTTTTGTTCACCAGCCAAGAAGGATACTGGAGCTGACTCCTGTGAGGCAGCTGGTCAACCTGAAGTGGAACCTGTATGGAAAACATTACTTCAGGTAAAGTTTGACATCTGTAGTCCAATATCTGAACTGTACAAAATGTCCAGTCTTGTTTAACACTGTTTTTTTTTTATTGCTCTGTTTTTCTGTGTCAGGGTCCTGCTGTTTGTCTACCTCCTGTACATGTTGATCTTCACAATGTGTTGTGTATTTCGCCCTATTATGGACATTCCAGTGAGCAACAATACCCAAGACAAAACCGTCATGATCCAGAAACCACTTAATGTGCGTAAATCAGGGCTGTCACTCGCTTCAAATCTTAAGCGTGATTGATCGCATGAGTGTCCTAGTTAACTTGTGATTAATAGCAATCATCATCTCTACACATGTCCTCCAAATGTGGCTGCAATAACACAAAGCGTTCAGGAGATATAGCTTATTTTATATAAGATACAGTATATACAGTATAAGCCATGCTCATGGCTTTAGAGCTAACTTTGAGTTCCAACTATAGCTGAACTGTAATAGAAAGTCTTTCCGGGTTAAGCCAGAGATCTTCTGTACCAAATTTAATGAAGATGCTCAAAATCTGTCGGAGGAGTAGGTGAAACACTGAATAGGACTATGGCTGTCAATCAGTTCAAATATAAAAAAATAAGTTTACATGTATTTTTTGGCAAGAAAGTCACCATGTAGATTCCCAAATTGTGATTGCGAGTTCATTAAATTACGGCTATTTGGAAATATGCGCTGACGTTTATCGGCCCACCAACAAAAGCACACGTCGACAGTATCTTCGTAATATTACTAGGCTACTACTACTACTACTACTAATAATAATAATAATAATAATAATAATGGGAAGGATTTCTTTTTTATCCTTTCTATTTCCTCTCTCTCTGCCTCAGGAGAGTTACGTGACACATGCGGACCACTTGCGGCTGGTGGGGGAGATAATCAGCGTCCTGGGAGCTGTTGTCATCCTGTTGCTGGAGGTGGGACTATGAAACATGCTTTATCTTCTTAAACACTGGGCCGTACCAGTCAACAGTTTGGACACACTTTTGGACTGGGAAGGTGTGTCCAAAACTTGACTGGTACTAGTTTACTTTAGAATCAGACATCAGATTTTATAAACTGTGTTTTGTGTGCAGAAATCTTAATGTGTAAAGTAACTAGTAACTAAAGCTGGAACAGATGAATGTAGCGGAGTAACTAAAGTAACTAGTAACTAAAGCTGTAACAGACGAATGTAGCGGAGTAACTAAAGTAACTAGTAACTAAAGCTGTAACAGACGAATGTAGCGGAGTAACTAAAGTAACTAGTAACTAAAGCTGGAACAGATAAATGTAGTGGAGTAACTAAAGTAACTAGTAACTAAAGCTGGAACAGATGAATGTAGCGGAGTAACTAAAGTAACTAGTAACTAAAGCTGTAACAGATGAATGTAGCGGAGTAACTAAAGTAACTAGTAACTAAAGCTGTAACAGACGAATGTAGCGGAGTAACTAAAGTAACTAGTAACTAAAGCTGTAACAGACGAATGTAGCGGAGTAACTAAAGTAACTAGTAACTAAAGCTGTAACAGACGAATGTAGCGGAGTAACTAAAGTAACTAGTAACTAAAGCTGGAACAGACGAATGTAGCGGAGTAACTAAAGTAACTAGTAACTAAAGCTGGAACAGATGAATGTAGCGGAGTAACTAAAGTAACTAGTAACTAAAGCTGGAACAGATAAATGTAGTGGAGTAACTAAAGTAACTAGTAACTAAAGCTGTAACAGATGAATGTAGTGAAGTAACTAAAGTAACTAGTAACTAAAGCTGTAACAGATGAATGTAGCGGAGTAACTAAAGTAACTAGTAACTAAAGCTGTAACAGATGAATGTAGCGGAGTAACTAAAGTAACTAGTAACTAAAGCTGTAACAGATGAATATAGTGGATTAAAAAGTCCAATATTTCTCTCTGAAATGTAGCAGAGTAGAAGTAGAAAGTGGCATCAAAAGAAAAGACTCAAGTAAAGTACAAGTACCTCAACATTTGGGGAGTAAATGTACTTAGTTACATTCCAGCGCTGCTGTACTCCCTCTTCCAACAGATCCCTGACATGCTGAGAGTGGGGGCAAAGCACTATTTTGGCCAGACAGCACTGGGAGGCCCCTTCCACGTTATCTTGTGAGTGGAAAACACATCTCAGCAGTGTAACAGCAAGAACACACCGCACGCCTGAAGCCGCCGTAATAGCGGAAGCGTGTAGATTGGCGTCCGATCGCGTCTGGCCATTCATACCAGACCTCGCATTTCTCCAGACCAGTCACAAAGCTGTGTGTGTGTGTGTGTGTGTGTGTGTGTGTGTGTGTGTGTGTGTGTGTGTGTGTGTGTGTGTGTGTGTGTGTGTGTGTGTGTGTGTGTGTGTGTGTGTGTGTGTGTGTGTGTCTTTCTCTCTCTGTGCGCCTGATCGCGTGTCTCGCTGTAGACACTTCTGAGAAGTCAAGATTGCAAAAATCACCATGATCCTGGGTGATTTATTTTGAAATATGTTTTATTTTTGTAAAGCATCCGGCTGCACTGTTGTCTTCCTGTATTTGATTACCTGCCTGGCTTGACACATTCGCCCGCGGCTCGTGGAGGAAATAAAAAAGATGCCGAAATGAGTGCGAGGGCCAACCTGCTCCGCGCTTGATTGTAGCTGGTATGAACAGACAAATTGGATAACATGGGCGCCGAAATTAAAATAGTTAAGGCAAGGCAAGGCAGCTTTATTTATATAGCACATTTCAGCAACAGGGCAATTCAAAGTGCTTTACATAAAACATGAAAGAGCATTCAGAAAACAATTAGAAACAATTTAAAAACATTCAAAGTCAAGAATAAAATTTACAGTGCAGTATAAGAATTTAAAAAGAAATGAGAGAAACATAAAAGAGCAGTTACAAAACAATTAAAATCAATAAAAAAAACATTAAAAGACAAGAATAAAATGTACAGTGCAGTATAAGCACTGTTAGGAACTGTTAGTACTACTAGGTACTATTAGGCACTGCTATGCACTGTTAGGCACTGTTCTAGCTACTATTAGTCCCTGTTAGGCACTATTAGGCACTGTTCTAGGTACTGTTAGGCACTGCTATGCACTGTTAGGCACTTCTATGTACTGTTAGGCACTGCTATGTACTGTTAGGCCCTGCTATGCACTGTTAGGCACTTCTATGTACTGTTAGGCACTGCTATGTACTGTTAGGCACTGCTATGCACTGTTAGGCATTGCTATGCACTATTAGGTAATGTTAGGCACTGCTAGGTACTGTTAGGCACTGCTATGCACTATAAGGCACTGCTATGCACTGTTAGGCACTGCTATGCACTGTTAGGCACTGCTATGCACTGTTAGGCACTGCTAATGCACTGTTAGGCACTGCTATGCACTGTTAGGCACTGCTAATGCACTGTTAGGCACTGCTATGCACTGTTAGGCACTGCTATGCACTGTTAGGCACTGCTAATGCACTGTTAGGCACTGCTAGGTACTGTTAGGCACTGCTAGGTACTGTTAGGCCCTGTTAGACACTGTTATCTCTGGTGAAGTTAAGCTTCACAGCGCTTTACTGCACTTCTACACCCGGTGTGTTTTGGCTGTAACAACGCTCCCTGTTCTGGAATAGCCCTGACAGTAACTTCTGTGTTGTTTCCAGCATCAGCTACGCATGCCTGGTGGTAATACTCTGTGTGTTCAGAGTCTGCTCGGTGCAGGCGGAGAAGGAGGTGATGGCGCTGTGTTTAGTTCTCTGCTGGACCAACGTCCTGTACTTCGCTCGAGGTTTCGAAATGCTCGGCCCCTATGTCATCATGATACAGAAGGTAGGACTCGGTGACCCTTTCTCACTCCCAACTCGTAAAATATGCACGCTTGATCAGTGTCTCTCAGCGTCAGATACCAACGCAATAAGCATCATTTAGCGTGTGTGTAAAACGCACCAGGCAGAAGAGACAACAGTAGAGAGTAGTATGTAGAGAACAACAGTAGAGAGTAGTGAGACAGTAGAGAGTAGTATGTAAGAGATAACATAGTAGAGTAGTATGAAGAGAGACAACAGTAGAGAGTAGTATGTAGAGAGACAACAGTAGATAGTATGAAGAGACAGCAGAGAGTAGTATGTAGAGAGATAGAGTAGAGACAACAGTAGAGAGTAGTATGTAGAGAGACAACAGTAGAGAGTAGTATGTAGAGACGACAGTAGAGAGTAGTATGAAGACAACAGTAGAGAGTAGTATGTAAGAGACAACAGTAGAGAGTAGTATGTAGAGAGACAACAGTAGAGAGAAGACAACAGTAGAGAGTAGTATGAAGAGACAACAGTAGAGAGTAGGTATGAGAGAGACAGCAGAGAGTAGTATGAAGAGAGACAGTAGAGAGTATGAAGAGAACAGCAGAGAGTAGTATGTAGAGGACAACAGTAGAGAGTAGTATGAAGAGACAACATAGAGAGTAGTATGAAGAGAGACACAGAGAGTAGTATGTAGAGAGACAGCAGTAAGAAGTATGAAGAGAGACAACAGTAAGAGTAGTATGAAGAGAGACAGCAGTAGAGAGTAGTATGAAGAGAGACAACAGTAGAGAGTAGTATGAAGAGAGACAGCAGTAGAGAGTAGTATGTAGAGAGACAACAGTAGAGAGTAGTATAGAGAGACAGCAGTAGAGAGTAGTATGTAGAGAGACAGCAGTAGAGAGTAGTATGTAGAGAGACAACAGTAGAGAGTAGTATGAAGAGAGACAGCAGTAGAGAGTAGTATGTAGAGAGACAGCAGTAGAGAGTAGTATGTAGAGAGACAACAGTAGAGAGTAGTATGAAGAGAGACAGCAGTAGAGAGTAGTATGTAGAGAGACAGCAGTAGAGAGTAGTATGTAGAGAGACATCTTTACAATCATTCCCTGAAAGAATCAAGCAGGCCGGTCTTGTTGCACCACCTACATCTTATTCAAAACTTGACATTTTCAGCCTGTAACGTTGCTCAGAGATTCTCGTTAATGTTGCACGATGTGACTGATGCGGCTGTTTAAAGTTAATTGACAGAAAGCTGTATTTGCGGGACAACGGGCGAAACTTCCGTCCTTGATATAGACTAGCATACAGTAACAGCTTCTAATGTGTATCACAAACAGTTGAAAGCATTCATTAGACATTTAGAAAAGTTAGTTTTTGCAGACTGACCTACCATGTGTCTCATTTCCTCCTAGGTTATGTTTGGAGACCTGTTGAAGTTCATGTTTCTAATGTTCATTGTGGACATTGGGTTTCGGAAACTGTGAGTATATTCTGGGCAACATGTGCTAACAAGTAAATAAAGGTGACCTATTAAATAGCATTTTCAGCTTCATACTTGTATTTTTGTGTTTGTTTTCGAACATGTTTACATGCTTTAATGTTCCAAAACCACTTCTGATACTGCCCATGGCTGCTGCACCTGTATTCACCCTCTTTCTGGAGCTACTGTCTCTTTAAAAAGCCTAGTCTGCTCTGATTGGTCAGCTTTCCGCCTCTCTCTCCTGTTGTTATTGTCTCTTACAGTCAGTGTCCGGCTTCAACGGAGTATACAGCAGTACTTTGTGCCTTGAAAAACACAGATAGAGGCTTCTGAACCAAATACTACCCAATCGGGCATGTTTCAACAGTAATGTGACCCGAAATTGAGGAGAATTTAACAACATTGGCAGCCAAGATTGCAGCTTTTACTGCCGTTAGCATGAAGCTACATGCAACAGTGTTAACACTTCAGTAGCCTCAAAAACTGCAGTAGTTTCTGCCTGGCTGGAGGAGATGACCAATCATAAAAGGCCCACTTAAAGTTGCGTAACACTCAGCCGAGAGTAGAAAAAAACTGTTGAAACCGGAGCGTTCAGAGCAGTTGGAAATCTGAATGTTTTAGCTCACTGTGATTTTTCTAAAATACGTTTACCTCATTATTTGCAAGCTCTGGCCACGTTTAAACATGAAAATTGGACCTACCGGATGTTATTGGATATAACATTTCATATATGACAGAAAATACTTCTCACGCAGCTTGTGAGATTAGAAATGTTTGGAATAAGATGACTTAAACTTTTCTCCTCTCATGTTCTCCTCAGCTCTGTGGATGGTGTATATGACCCAGGCGTTTGGCACCCTTAATGAATATAGCCACTACTTCAGCACCCTCTGGGCCGAGTGGGAGATCAACTTGACCCTCGTAAACATGCCGGAGAACCCTACCTACATCACCCCCTTCATCGTCTACGTGGTGCAGGTCTCCTATACTATCTTCGCCTACATGTGTCTGTTGACTCTAATGAAAGCCATGCTGGTTGCAGCGGCAACGGTTGTACGAGGGGACACACACACACACACACACACACACACACACACACAGATACACAAACACATACAGATACACACAGACACACACAAAGACACACACACAGATACACACAGACACACAGACACACAGACACACACACACACAGACATACACACAGATACACACATACACACACACACACACACACACACACACACACACACACACACACACACACACAGATACACATAAACACAGATACACACAGACACACACACACACACACACACACACAGACACACACACACACACAGACACACACACAGACACACACAACACACACACACACACACACACACACAAATAATAAACACACACACACAGATACACACAGACACACACACACAGACACACATACACAGAATACACACACATACACACACACACACACACACACACACACACACACACACACACAGATACACACATACACACACAGAGACACAGAGACACAGACACACACAGATACACACATACAGATACACACATACACACACACACAATAACACAGACACACACACAGACAGACACACACACACACACACACACACACAGACAGACACACACACACAGATACACACAAACACAGACACACATACACACACACAGACACACACAAAGACACACACACACACAGATACACATACAGAAACACACAGACACACACACACACATAGATACACATACAGATATACACAGACACACACACACACACACACAGATACACATACAGAAACACACAGACACACACATAGAGATACACACATACAGATACACACACACACACACACACACACACACACACACAGATACACATACAGATACACACAGACACACACACACAACAACACACACGCATACACACACACACACAAACACACACAACACCACACACACACACACACACACACACACACACACACACACACACACGCATACACACAGACACACACACACACACACACACACACACACACATACACAGATACACACATACACACACATATAGAATAGACAGAGCGCATCGCGTCATACTCTGAAAGTCCCGCCCCCCATGTTTACTACCGAGTGAAGTCTCCAAAGAGCCCAGAGCAAACTAGAAGCTCCCTCTCAGCCCAGACCCTCTCTGTGTCAACGCTTCAGGACAGTTCAAACACCAACAAACACACTGAAAACACTGTTTTAATCTATTTATATAAGAGCCATAAATTAACTTAACGGCGCTTGACTTTTGACTTTAAGGATGAAGATGTGCCGTTAATATCTTGTTTGTGTGGTATTCCTGTGTTTTGTGTTTTTACTCTCCTTTTTAACAATGACATACCTCTTTAAATATTTTTATAGTGACTTTAGAGACTCTTTTATACACGTACATATACATATAAATATATAATATATAATATATATTCATTTACCTGCTTTTGCACTTAATGTTTTGACTGCATTTGATTGCGTTGTACATGTACAATGACAATAAATGGTAACACTTTACTTGAAGGTATCGACACAATCATGACATGACACTGTCATAACTATGACATGACAATGTCATAAACGTGTCATAATCATTATAAACAGGTCATAAACGTTTATGACTTCTGTCATTACGTGTCATTCGGGTTTTGTCGTGACAAGTTGACATTGTTTGGGTTGTCTTGATTATGACAACTTGACATTAATCAAAGTGACATTAGCGGAAGTTGTCTTGGTCATGACAAGTTGACATTAAAATTTGTTTGGGATGTCTTTGTAATGACAACTTGACATCATGTCATCCTGTTTACTGGGAAGTTGTCTTAATAAGGACACTCAAAGAAATTTAATGTGAAGTTGTCATGACAAAGACATCCCAAACAAATTTTAATGTCAACTTGTCATGACCAAGACAACTTCTGGTAATGTCACTTTGAGTAATGTCAAGTTGTCATAATCAAGACAACCCAAACAATGTCAACTTGTCGTGACAAAAACCGAATGACACTTAATGACAGAAGCCATGAACATTAATGACTTGTTTATAACGTTTACGACACGTTCATGACAGTGTCATGTCACGATTATGTCGATACCTTCAAGTAAAGTGTTACCCAATAAAGACTATTGTATATTCACTTTTGTCTTCATAAAAGCTCAGGTTTTCGGGTTGGCAGCTTATGAAAAGTTCTGAGTTCTTTATTCTGTTGGTAGTGAATTTCACCACACAGCAGCTTTTAGGCATTTGTTTTCTGTTGTTTGCTAGCAGACGGAATAAAGAGGAGGAAACCTTCCCGCAATGCAAGTCAAAGGAGAACGGAGGGGGCCCCCGGTGGGGCCAGGACTTAAAGGAACACGCCAACTTATTGGGAATTTAGCTTATTCACCGTAACCCCCAGAGTTAGACTAGTCCATACATAGCCTTCTCATCTCCGTGCGTGCTGTAATGCTGTCTGACGGCTCCAGCGGCATCAGGCCAGCACAGATCCTGCAGGTGAATGGTTCCAGTAATCCTACTGCTCCCAATAAGTGACAAAATAACGCCAACATGTTCCTATTTACATGTTGTGATTTGTAGAGTCACAGCGTGTACAGAAAACAATGTAACATGAGACACAGCCATCTTCTAACCGTAAACAAACCGGGAACTATATTCTCAGGCGGAAGAATATAGTACTTGGGCGGAATGATATGCTCGCAGCAAGCCTGTCTGAGAATATAGTTCCCGGTTTGTTTACTGTTAGATGCTACACCAGCAGAAGACCCCACCGGGTACCACTCATCGCCACTAAAAATAGGAAAATAAGACTACAATTTGCATGAGCTCACCAAAATTGGACAGTTGAAGACTGGAAAATTGTTGTCTGGTCTGATGAGTTTCGATTTCTGTTGAGACATTCAGATGGTAGAGTCAGAATTTGGGCGTTAACAGAATGAGAACATGGATCCATCATGCCTTGTTACCACTGGGCAGGCTGCTGGTGGTGGTGATGTAATGGTGTGGGGGATGGTTTCTCGGCACACTTTAGGCCCCTTAGTACCAATTGGGCATCGTTTAAATGCCATAGCCTACCTGAGCCTTGTTTCTGACCATGTCCATCCCTTTATGACCACCATGGACCCATCCTCTGATGGCTACTTCCAGCAGGATAATGCACCAGGTCACAAAGCTCCAATCATTTTAAATTGGTTTTTTGAACATGACAATGAGTTCACTGTACTAAAATGCCCCCCCACAGTCACCAGATCTCAACCCAATAGAACATCTTTGGGATGTGGTGGAACGGGAGCTTCGTGCCCTGGATGTGGATCCCCCAAATCTCCATCAACTGCAAGATGCTCTCCTCTCAATATGGGCCAACATTTCTAAAGAATGCTTCCAGCACCTTGTTGAATCAATGCCACCAAGAATTAAGGCAGTTCTGAAGGAGAAAGGGGGTCGATCACTGTATTAGTATGGTGATCCTAATAATTAAAAATTGCCGCTACAGGGCTGTTCCAGTCATTCCCCGGCTGCAATGACGGTGCAGAAACTCCAAGAGCGCATATGCAGAAGACCCGTAAACGCTGACCAATGAGAGCAGACTGAGCTTTTTCAGGAGGGGGAGCTTAAAGAGACAGGCGCTAAAACTGAGTTTTTCAGACCGAGGGGGAATACATTCAGACAGACTGTCTAAGAAGAACAATGTGTATCTTGAACATTAAAGCATGTCAACATGTTCTAATAGAAACCCAAAAATATATACGAACGTGAAAATGAGTATGATATGGGACCTTTAAAATGCGCTCCCAAGTCTCTGTGGACTTGCATCTAAAGACACAGACACATCATCATGTCCCTGTGCATTGCTGTGTCGTGGTAACGAGCTGTGTTGATGTTGTGAAGGTGGTAGCTACGACTCTGATGCTGGAGAGGCGGCTGCCCCGCCGCCTGTGGCCCCGGCTCGGGATGTGTGGGCTCGACTACGGCCTGAGCGATAGCTGGTATCTCAGGTAAGAACAGAAAATAGCAACGCATCGCACATAAACACACATAAACACACAATAAACATCCTTCAAACATAAGCATACATTATCTCATCCAATGCATTCAATAAATATTCGATAGGGGAGACCGTGCCTTTGCAGTAGGAGCCCCCAGACTCTGGAATCAGTTCCCCTCTACATTTTAGGTTGGCTCCTACAAAGTTTTTCAGATTGTACAGCACTTCGGTCCACTGCTGTTGTTTTCAAATGTGCTTCATAAATAGATTTGGATTTTGGATTTGGATAAACCTCACACATGCAGAAGTTCACCCTGTTACGAGTTGATGAACCACTGAAACGATTTTGGAAACATTATTTTAAGGTAACGGAAATCTTTTAATCTGACCTTAGTTGATCTGAAATGAAGAAATTCAGCTGCTGAGAGACCTATTCCTCATTTAAAATGTTTTCAGAAACACATTTCGGTGAACTATTTTCATAAAATACCAGATCGTATTACGAATGAGCCGTCATTATGGTCTGTTTTGAAATCCGGGAGCAGCCAGCCCCCACGTGACGTGTTTGTCCAATCAGCTGCAGCCATCACGGTTGTAGGAGGGCGGAGCCTGTTTTCTTTGCTTGTCATTGGTCAGTAGAGAGAAACTGGGGGCGAGCTCATTAGCGTGCAATGCTGGGAAGCGGGGCGATCCCATCCGTGATAACAACGCGTATATGGACACTATGAATCAGAAATGTTGGAACAAATGATTGTAGAATGTTTGGCCTGATGGACCAAACTTTAAAAGTTGTTCTGCTTGTCGTCTTGCTGACAGACCAGACAAAGCATGATTTCAGACTTTTCACATCTCCTCATCAGGATGTTGTTGTTTTCGGCTTACTTTTCATCCGTCTATCTCACTTACATCACGAAAAAAATCTGTCGTCGTTTACTTCCTGAAGAAGTAAAAACAAAACAAGTAAAATAGTTTCTTCAAACTTAAATCAGCAGGAATAAAAAGACAAATCAACGCTGAACCTTCCAGCTTGTCTTTAAGGTGTGCTGGGCATCTAACATGTATTATTGTCTCTACTAGAGTCCAGACGGACCAGAACCAGGACCAGGACCAGACGCTTCAGGACCAGGACCAGATCCAGGCCATGCAGATACAGCAGCTGCAGTTCATCCGAGCAGAGCTGCAGAAGCGCAGGACTCTGATCCAGAAGCTGGTTCAGAACCGGACCCTGACCGACTCAGGCTCACAGATCTTCATCTGAAGATTATAAGTAGCCTATTTTACTTCGTCCTCGTTGCCTTGTCGTTCAACTTTAGTGATCCAGGCTCAGGTCCCCGATGTGAAAGCTCCCTTACTGCTTTATATTCAATGATATTTTGGATATATTTTGAATGTCATCTGTTTTCCTTCTCATAGGATAAATAAAGCTATTCACATCATACATTGGTCCATAACAGTGTATCAGAATGCAGGAAATTAAGTCTTTGGCGCTCAAAATAACCCTGGGGGAGGACACCCAGACCTCACCCAAAAGCCCATTCTGAGCCAGGATTTTTTTTTTTTCATATATATATATATATATATATATATATATATATATATATATATATATATATATATATATATATATATATATATATATATGGTACAGTATACCCACTACAATACATAGACTACACTACTGCTGCTGATACGGCCGAGCTGTGACAGAGGCCTGTAGCCAGCGGCAGGAAGCCCTGTAGCCTGTAGCGGCTTAAACAGCGAGCAACCGCCTCTCGGCGTCATCAAGCTCTGTAGCCGATGTCACGTGACCAGCCGGCAGTCTCCTGGGATGGTACGACATCTGACGTCTTGGTGCGCCGACATTATCGGCACGATATCATCCGGACCCGTTCAGGAGAACGCGCTGGATTGGGACAGAGCAAACCAGACGGCTGAAAAAGGCCGCGATGGAGGATTTTTATTTTCCGTTTGGTTGGAGCAAATGAAGCAAACTCCAGATGTGGAAGCAGCCTGAGTCTGAATGTCTCAGAAATGTAAAAGCTGAATGAAATAGTAAGAAATGGGATGTTCTGTAACTTGCATCATTTAAATAAGAAGCAAAACTTGTCATTAATGTGCTGTTTTTCTTGTTTAACTATATTTGATTTATTATCTGATTTTATCCTCCCTGTCTTCCTTCATTAGAAATGATTTGATCTGCTTGTTTCTCCGTCTTGATTTTATTGAAGCTCTTTTGTTTTTTAAAGATGATTTTTGACTTTCTACGGTAACCCTGGGCACCCACATTGTTCAGGTACTTTGACTTTGTACTTTGAGTATTTTCCTGTGTAGATTTTGCTTTAACTTGTGTTTTTGGTTATTGTGCACATGCCAAATAAAGAACCTTATTGAATGCACCATCTTTTATTTTGATACAACTACTTTTGCACCTTGACTTGTAACCGAGTATTTTGAGCGGACTTTGGTTTCTAAACAGTGTTTTCTTTTTTTGGGATAAAATACCAAATTGACTCAGGGTTTTAACCAATTAACTTTAAAGGTGTTCACAGTGTCAGTGAAATCTAGGACTTCAATACCTCCTTCTGCTTTACTACTGGAAAGTACATCTTTCTTTAGCTTATGTGACTTATTTTTCCAAATAAAATACAAAAAGATTTGATTTACGTCAGTGGCTGTTGAATCATTTACAAATAAGGATAAAGATGGATATACGAAACGAGAGATAGGCCATCTGCTTCAGAGAGGAGAACTCTGCCCAAAATAGACAAATCCCTTTGAAGCCAGATGTTAAAAATAGTTTTAGTATACTTGAAAAATGTAGATGTTGTCAAGCAATAAGATTTCTAGTTATACATATACCCAGATACTTAACGGAATCCTTAACTGGGATATTTCCAATAACACAATCAGCACAGCTATGCAAAGATAAGATTTCTACGGTGGCCGACAGGGGCAAACGCCCTGCAACTTCAGGAAACACATGCAAATAGACAAAACACAAGCAAATTAAGAAAACAACTACATTAATTTGACAACACATGCGCAGCATTCAGCAAACGCGCTGCAAATACACACAACACAACCAAATATAAAACGCGCTGCATTTAAAAAACGATGCAAAAAGAAAAGCAAACCCCGAAAAAAGAAGCGATGCAAAAAGAAAAACAACTTCATTAATTTGACAACACATGCGCAGCATTCAGCAAACGCGATGCAAATACACAACACAACCAAATACATAAACGCGATGCGAATAAAAAACGATGCAAAAAGAAAAGCACACAAACCCCGAAAACAAATGCAAAAGAAAAACGCTGCATCCAGATTTCACAACGGAAGTTCTCCAGACCTCTAGAGGGAACAGCTGATCAGCTGGATTTTCGACCCCTTTTCTGCCTTTTTATTAGAGTCGGGTATGGCTGCATAGTAAAAAGAGAACTCCTGTCTCATGTCCTTATTAATAACATAATATAATATTAGTAATATACAGTCTCTGCTCCCGTCTCAGCAGGGACGCTAGTGCCGTGCTCGAGCTTCGACCTTTCAAAATAAAAGCTTGCGTTTGGTCGGCTCGTCTTCCTTTGGTGTTTTGGATGTTTTTGAACTAAACAGTACGGCAATCATGCTAATGAATACAATAACTTTTTCAGGGAAGTATTACTTACAACACAATGGAGCAAGCAAAGCAGTTTTGTTAATGTAGTTGTTTTCTTAATTTGCTTGTGTTTTGTCTATTTGCATGTGTTTCCTGAAGTTGCAGGGCATTTGCCCCTGTCGGCCACCGTAGATTTCACATTTGGACATATTCTATCTCAAATCTGAAGCCTTGGAAAATTTGTCTATCAAGTTAATAGAGTTACATAACTGTTTTTTTGTCCTTTAAAAATGTGTCGTGGCCGGTTTGGCTCAGTGGGTAGAGCAGGTGCACATGTACTGAGAGGTTTATCAAGGCTGGCCCCCCTACTACAGCATGCGATGAAGGCGCAATGTCCACGAGTAGGCTACCATGAATAGGACAGGATCATAGAGACACAGCATATAAGAGATGAGATGACTGACAACATCAGGAGTAGCCTACGCGCACCACAACAACAAAACACTGGTGAATGCGCACAATAACACATGAAAAGACACACAAGGGCAATCCCTCCAGGATTTCGCGGCCTTTTTTTGAGATTGTTGCGGCCCAAAATGCTTGATTTCACCAGAGATTTTGTAAAAAATTGCGATTAAAATTGCTTTTGTATGTTTGTTGCAATGAAGTTGCAGAAGACAGTGAAAGTCTTTTTTTTATAGTTCTTTAAAAATAAAAAGGAAACTTGTTTTGGGGAGAATAATAATTATTACTATTAATTAATTACTCTGGGCTGAGATTTTCTAGGGAACCTTACCAAAAAGGCTCAGGATGCTGCAAATGTTGGTATAATATGAAAATGACAAAAAATGACAAAAAATTATAATTTATTGAATTAATCAAATATGAACATATATGTCAGTGGCTTGTTGATCTGTACATTGTTAGTTCATTTCCTATCCTGGCTACACACACAGTCACATTCATACGGTTTGATAAAGGACTTATTGGACTTTAACTTATCATTGCACTTACAATAACGAGGTAGCTGTCCTCAATTTAGGTCGCATCGTGTCGTCTCATCTGCGTTTTTCCCTGCATCCACCGTGTGTGATTGTGTGTGCGCGCGTCAGTCGCGGGGTAAATGGAGCAGCAGAGTATTGAAACAGCAGCGTACAGTGATGTTAAAAGGTATACATGTTGGCAGGACGGTCTGAAATGTTTTGCGCGTCTTTCGCTGTATGTTTTGTTGGTAAATGTGAGATGTTTGAGTCACACATGTCTCGTCTTCATAACAGCAACAAGGAAATTAATTTGACCAGTTCTCACTCCCGCTTGGTCAGTGGCTGCACGTGGGACTGCTGGGATTGTCGCGAGTAATGAAAATGCGATAGGGGGCCCCGGCTGTCAACCAACATCTTCCAGTGATGCGGGCCCCTGATTGGTCCAGCCCGTAAGCACCGCTTACCCTACTTAACGACAGTTACGCGTCTGTGTGAGCACATGAAACTCAATTTTAGGTTTTGCGTGCGCACATGAAAGATTTGTGTGAGCACATGAAACTAAACTTCAGAATTTAGTTTCATGGGGACAAAAAAAATAAATGTGCTCATGTTGTAATCTTAAAATAACATTTCAATTGAAATAAAATAGATTAAAATGACTGTGTACCTTTTACAATAATGCCACAACAACAATGTCTAACAGTTAAACAAAAACTAGAAGAGATTCTTTAGAATAGAAAAAATCAGATAATCCCATGCTTTACATGACCATAGTTTATTAGAGGGAATAGTTTATAGATATTGTCTCTGCTGCCACCCTCAGGAATGTTAGAACAACAGCAGGCAAACTGGTTTAGCCCAGTCAACAAGAACAAGTGAATGCTTTATAAATGCTATAACTATACTCATTTAATTTTTAGGCCCTATATTTAAATTTGATACATAATGATATTGAAATAAATAATAATAAATAAAAAAATTTTTTTAAAATGGGGGGGGGGTTTTTTTTGCATTAATTTTTTTGTTATTTAAAAAAAATTTATTTATTTATTTTCTTTTTAAAAAATTTTTTTTTTTTTTTTTTTTAAAAAAAATTTTCACCAATAATACATGATCACGAAACAATAAATCTGATATCTGAAAGTACAAACAGGAAAGAAACTAAACTTTAAACTACAGAGATTCATAGAAGCTACAAAAGTACTGACAGTTGAACTCAGAGATTTAAAAAAAAACGTCTTTCTCTGGAAAAGAAAAAAACAACTCATGGGGCTTTTATTTTGAAACTCTGCTACTTCTCTGCCCGGAAGCTCTATAGTCTTCACTGTGGCTAACTGATAATATCTTCTAATCCATCCATCAGACGGCGGAGTAAAAGGCGCCAGTGTTTAGTTCCCTAAAAGAACGAAAGGTCCCAAACTACTGGATGTGGTTTTAAAAGCTGAAACGAAGCTACACAGAGCAGGTCTGTTGTTGAAACGCGGTACATGTTGCTACAGCTAACGTTAGCCGCTAGCAGCTAGCTCCTGCTAACGTGTTGCTGTTGTTTCTCCAGCTTGTTGTAAAGCTAGGGTTAGCCGCTAGCAGCTAGCTCCTGCTAACGTGTTGCTGTTGTTTCTCCAGCTTGTTGTAAAGCTAGGGTTAGCCGCTAGCAGCTAGCTCCTGCTAACGTGTTGTTGTTTCTCCAGCTTGTTCTAAAGCTAGGGTTAGCCGCTAGCAGCTAGCTCCTGCTAACGTGTTGCTGTTGTTTCTCCGTATTTCGTCCAACCCAGGTGGGCCAGCAGTGAGTGTGAAGAGAGACTTTTCTAAACTCTGACATGGACTCTGAGAACAGTCAGCACACACAGTCCTCTCACTGTTCCATCCACCAAGGTAACAGAACCAAGCTGCTACACACTGGGAAGGCTCTTTGATATCAACAGTCACGTTTACAACAGGACATTAGTTGTTAATTTTGTGTGTGTGTGTGTGTGTGTGTGTGTGTGTGTGTGTGTGTGTGTGTGTGTGTGTGTTAAAGTCAGCAAATTCTTCTTTGAGTGTCGCATAATTGCAGTTTGAAAACGTCTTTCTGTCTTTCTGGTTCGACGCACAACTAGGTGGGACAACAGTTATTGTGAAGCTAAACTCCTATGCGGCTTGGTCAAAATTTGCAAAGGGACCGATTTGTGTGTGTGTGTGTGTGTGAGACTTTGGCACATGTGTAAAAGATTGTTCAAAAACAGGAACATTTAAACACAGTTACATATTTAAACAGGATGAAGAAGAAAATGATTCTGATGATTTCTACTTCTGTTGCCAGAAGTCCTCACAAGAAAACCTGTTGGTGTTGTGTAGTAGAAGCTCTGACTACCGACCAAAGCGAGTTGTGTGCAGGATTACTGCTGCGTGGATCAAAATATTTCTATCAGAAATATGGGTTTCTTTTTAACCAAATTACCCCAAATTAACACGGATGGTTCCCTACAACACTCCTCGCAAGTACAATTAATGGTCACTAGACTTTCATTACATTAGGACTGTTTTCTTCAATTTTATAGCATTTGAAAAAAATGTCTCTAAACAGTATTCAGACTAAACTTTGACATACACCAGTCTGTGATTATCCATCAACATACATTACTCTAATATTAGTCCAAATAATTCATCATTTCAGTTTTTTTTAATAGAGGTGAGTGGCACGTGTACAGTACTGGTGGTAGTGGACAATTTATTTTTATTTAACCTTTATTTAACCAGGTAGGCCGTTGAGAATAGGTTCTCATTTGCAACGGCGACCTGGCAAAGAAAAGCACAAGCGTGCAGGACAACATATAGTTTCACATTCAGTACAATACAGGAATACAGAATACAATAGGCTACATAAAGTGCAGATTAAGTAGGCATTACAAAGCCGGCGCAAAATGAGGTGTAAGTCTAGAAAACCAGAAAATTACATCACTTATGCCATATTGTGATACTACAATATTCAAAATCTAAGACAATGCCTAGTCTCATATCATGATATCAATATCATATCGATAAATTGCCCTGTATTTTTTGTTGCGCTCCCGACATATGATATAATCCTGACGCCATAGTCCGACCGGCATCCCACCCACCTCTTGATCTGGTTAACTGTTTCAAACACAAAGTCAACCCTGGTTCAACCCAGATCGAGTCCTCAGTGTGAAAGGTATATGACTGGCTCCGCTTCTGAGAGGCTCCCGGTGTGGTATGATGTACGGTACAAATGGTACTACGGTACAGTACAAAAACCATTGTGCAGCTGGAACACAGCGCACCCTCGCCTGGTGGGATTCCGGTGTTGCGTTGCCAGTAACTGACAGTACAGCAGCCTAATGGCAGAAAGCAGGTGTTAGTGAGGGCTAGACTAGGACTGTATAAACTTTACTGTTTTGGCTGATTCCGGTTGCCAACCCGGCTCCAGGTGTATCTGTCAAAACACGGACAGAGACGACTTCTGTCTTTTGATACTTTGATGAGAATACAGTAAGCAGCAGTACAAAGTGGTTGTGGGTAGATTTGTGTGTGTGTGTGCTTGGCTCTGCAAAGAAATAACATTGTACAAGTTACCATACACAATGCATAAAACATATATAGCAAATAAAAAGAAAAAGCCCACTATCAATTACATAATCGTAATGCAGTGTAACAACTTTTGCATGTAAATAATTCACCTAAAATACAAACGTGAGCAGTGCATTAAACAATCTCTGTTATCTGTAATTAACAGCCACATGCATTTTAGCTAGCCCGTGCAGAATGAAAACATAGAAAATCACAGGTTAACTTACTCTAAAGTTGCAAGAAATGCTAAACTAATTCAACAATAGGCTTAAATGAACTAGAGATTCGTCAAACTTCTGGGACAAGGTAAGTAGGCGGCTACTAGATGGGACGGGTTTACTGGCGCTCAGCAGTAGCAGCTCATCTGGGAAGCTGTCCTTTTGGGCTCTTTGGAAGGCAAGGGTCTCTTCTTTCTGGTAGTCCGCGGCCGAAGGACTCCTATGCTGGTCCAACTCCCCCTGAAGCGCCAGCGCTGTAACATGAAGGAGCTCCCTCCAGGTGTTTAATTTGTCCGCATCTGGAATTTGAGGCTCTATTCTGCTGTGGATGTGACTCTGCAGAAAGTCGACTTCTGGAGTTCCTCAATTGAAGTGGTCGGTTTCACTGACCAGGGGTTTGGGGGCGGGGAGCAGGAATGGTGGGCCATGGCTCCACCTATTTTGTCTTTGTGAGATCTCTCAGGGTCTTTTCTCTGGGGATGTCATCTGGTTTAGGTAATTCACATTGTTGCCACAATGGACAATAGATCTTTGCTTTAGTGTTCCTCGTCTCCAGAGTTGAAGTGGATGTAGTAACCTTTCCGTGGGCTTTTTTAGCTCCATGGAGAACAGACTTATTACGCCTTCCATGCCGTCCCTCTCTCCCTGGTTCTCTTTCTGCCCCTTGCTAGGCGACTGGCTATCAAAGTCTTGACACCCAGACTTGTACTGGAGCCAATCTGTAAAGTCCTGGAGCGTGTATGTAGTAGAGGATGGATACCCGACCTGAGCCTGGGGCCGGGTTCGGACAGATATTTAGAAATTATGTTCGGGTTCGGGTCGGGCTCGGTCATACCAGCGCGATAAGGCATTGAACATTTTAAATTTAAAAAAAGCTTATTATGTAGGTGCACGCCTGTGTTAACGTGCGCTTGTTGCCCAGTGTGCGCTGATGCGCTCATCTGTTGACATTTCTGAATGCCTTCCTACAAACGTACATGTGTCATTACTATGTGTGTGTGGTTCTGCAAAGAAATAAGTAACTGTAAAACTATCACACAATGCATAAACCATATGTAGCAAATAATGATAATGAACCGACTTAATTACATTAGAGGAGGGCTGCAGCTATCGATTATTTTAGTAATCGAGTATTCTACGATTATTCCATTGATTAATCGGATAAGAAATACTTTTGTTTTATTGAAGAGCAATAATAAACAATAGTTTGGTTACATTTTCAGAAAAAGCAACATTTTTATTGCCTATATTACTTACAATATCATCTCTCAAAAAACTAAACCTATTAAGTGCATTCAAGTGCCATATTACATTGTTTTTTAAAGAAAACATTTTTTCAAATGATATCAATCTCAAACTAAGGCATACATTAAACATACATAAACATTACATTAAGTTGTACAACTTAACTTTCAGAACTACAAGGTTCAACCTGAGACTGATCTGTATATAGGCCTATATGTATATAAGTTATACTCAACCTATTTTCATTTATATATTTGATTACAATGCTACACAGCTCTGTTACACTTATGCTAGTAGATCGTTGATCAGCTCTTTCTCTGTGAAGAGAGAGAGAGAGAGAAAATGGTGCGCAACAATCAGCTGTTTTTCCGAAGGGATAGTCAACAAGTCGGCTCTTCACATCAGATCGTGGTCACCACTACATATTTTCTTGTCTTTGTTTTTGGTAGTTGTTGTGTTTGGTGTAGTTTCATCGTCGATAGGACTCTGATTTACTTTTGTCGGATCCCCTTCGTGGAATGGATGATTAAGTTAGACTCAGATGTTTTCTGTTGAGACGCTGAAGCACTGACGTCGTGCTATTATTGTGGTAAGCTAGTTTGATTTTGCAGTAGACACACTGTACAGAGTTTTTGTTTTAATTACGTTTCAACTGATTCCAAACTTTGGACACTTTCCAGACCTGCCAACCTGTACGCATTTTGCGTAGTAGATACGCATTTTGACATCAAAATACGGTGATACGATTTGTCGCTTTAAACTACGCGAAAATCAGGTGACTGCTTTGAGTTCACTCGTTGACGTGCAGTAGCCGTCTGTCTAACTCTTGATGATAGTAGCAGGGCTTGACATTAACTTTTTGAGGCACTTGTCCTTCGGACAAGTACATTTACGTTTCACTTGTCCATGAACAAAAGTCACTTGTCCGGGTAAAGATTCATCATTTTATAAATTTTTTTGTGTTTTGCTAATGCAGAATTTGAAGAAACCATTGAAAGCATCCAAACACTATCAACATTAATACAATTCAGTTTAAACAGTAGAAACAAACGTGTCCCAACAATAGATTTCCCCTTCAACAAGAAAAAAGGATCTCCAGACTCATAATACAAAGTTATACTTTGCACGCCGGTGTGCAGAAGTTAATATATTGAGATTCTAAGTCAATATTTTAAAGTTTCTCATTACTTTCAGATTCCTAGTCAATATTTTAAGTTACTATGTCAATATATTGAGATATTTTGAGATATTGAGTCAATATATTGAGATTGTAAGTCAATATTTTGAATGTTCTCATTGCTTTGAGATTCTTAGTCAATATTCTGAGTTACTAAGTCAATATATTGAGATACTGAACCAATATGTTGAGTTACTAAGTCAATATATTACGATACTAAGCCAATATATTGAGATTAAGTCAATATTTTGACCAGAGGTAGTGGTGACTTGAATTTATACTATATCTAAAATAATTTTGTAGACATAACAATGGATTTTGCCACTAAATGTTGGTGTCAACGTGTTTGTTTTTTTGCTTTCTACAATTTCACTTACCAAGGGATCCTTTAAAAAGGTCTAGCTACTTTACAGTTGATTATTACCTGATATTTAATCCGCTACAAACAAGTAGCGGAGCAGCTAGTAACGTTACGAGGCAGAGAGCCAGCCGTCGAGAGTCAAATTAACTTCATGCTTCATCCGCACAAAGCACACTTCTATCGCCACGAGTGACAGCTTTATTCGGCTCGTTTTCTGTGAACGATGTGGGGACGGGGTAACGTTAAAGCGTAGTTAGCATGCTAACGTTAGCTAACTAACACCGGCTGCCTGGCTTGTTGGTTCCGCGGTGCTTTCATGCTGTATCGCTTACAGAGAAGGAGCTGAACAGTGGGCTGGGTCTAACGTCAGCGGTCCGCTCTCCCGCTGCTGCTGGGTCTAACGTTAGTTAATGTATTTGTTTCAAATCGGTAAAGTAAAATCTGTAACGTAAACGGAATGAGTGACACATAATAACGTATATAATGCTTCATCCACACAAAGCACATTGCTATCGCCACGAGTGACTTCTGTTTTCAGCTTGTTTTCTGTGAACAATGTGGCGAGGAGATAACGTTAAGGTGGAGTTAGCAAGCTAACACCGGCTAGCTCGCCGTGCTTTCATGCTGCTTCGCTTTCAGAGAATGCGCTGAACAGCGGGCTGGGTCTACCGTTAGCGGCCAGCCGACCCGCTGCCCGGGATTGTGGGGTAAAATATGTATTTGTTTCAATTCTGTAACATTGACTAAATGAGTGGCACATAACGTGAAGTAACATGGCATTTTGTTTTGTTTGAGTTTTAACTTGTCCAGTGGGGCAAGTAAATTTCTCTTCCACTTGTCCTACAAAAAATCCACTTGTCCCGGACAAGCGGACAAGCCTTAATGTCGAGCCCTGTAGTAGGCAGCTAAAACTTATGGCTAAAACAGGTAAACAGGTTCGTTACAAAGGTCTTATATATGTTTCGCCTTTCCTAGGATTAAGTTCATACCGTAACAAAATTAACTGTTACTAATGTAGGCTAATTAAAAACTGACCGGAGCGCGTCGCTGGACGCACCGGACTGAGACCCAAAGTAAACACGCCTCTCTGACCGGTACCGGGGGGTTAGCGGTTAAACTGAGCGGAGGATGTGCGGAATGTGTTGGTGTCTGTCGGACTTTGGCTGGCCGCTCGGCGCCTTCAAAGCTCAAGCTAACAGGCTAACGGCTTATTAGCTAGCCAAACACCGAGCGGTAACATCTGCAGAGATTGGCTCTGTGAGCGCATCAATCTGCTCGGTGTTCGTAACAAACAGAGCGACCAGCCGCCGGACTCTAACACATGTTGATCCGTGCAGGACTTCACTGTGAGCGGACTGTTTAGAGACCATGTGACCGGCAGGTAACGTTAGCGGTTAGCTGCTACTGTAGCAGAGCTGCAAGGAAACGCTGAACTGAGCTGTGTGTTTTCAGTGTTAAACACTGCTGCAGGTGTTCATGCACGACTGTTGTTGGTGATTTCCAGAGGTGGAAGACTATTACTCAGATCATGTATTGCAGTAAAAGTAGAAAAAACAGTGTAGTAGAGTTACAAATGATTGTCAGTTACAAGTCCTGCATTCAACATCTTCCCTATGTAATAGTACAAAAGTATTATCAAAATATACTTAAAGTACCAAAAGTAAAAGTGCTCATTATGCAGTGTAATATATTTTATTTTATTGGATTATATTATGATCCAATTAATTGTATTAAATATGACCGATAATTTAAATAAAATGTTTTATTTAATTCAAGTAGCCTACTTGACCATAATTATTTTCTAGGGTTTAAAATGTTTACAGATTTGACATTTCATGGCACGTTTATTCCGCGTGCGTGCCGCCGTGTTCATGAACCAGAACTTCGACAATAAATCAGTAAGTTGCTGCTCAAAAAGGTTTTTCAAGGTTGGCAGGTCTGACTTTCTGTCGTTTTCTCCAGCCTGTCTCTTAGCCCTCGCTATTTACACTCTAGCATGTGTCGCCAGCAGCAGACTGAGCAGCGTCTGGTGTGTAACAGTAATAATGATCCGTGCGGAAACACCGTCAGCATACAACGTTGGTAACATTGATTTAACGAAGCTTTCGAGGCAAGTCATTTTGCATCAGGGATTTTTTGTAATCGACTGATTTGAGTTATTCGAGGAATCGTCTTAGCCCTACATTAGAGTAAAGCAGTGTAACAACTTTAGCATGTAAATTACGTACTTAAAATACAGATAAGCAAGGACATTCAACAATCTAGTTATCTAATTAACAGCCACATGCACACACATGCACACACAGCACTCTAAGTGATCACAGCTGATAGACTGCCTTTTGTAGAGCAGGTGAACATTCAGCTATGTTCACTGCCACTGACCATACTCCTGTTTTAAACTGTTTTCTCTGTGTTTCAGCTTTCCCTTCAGATGTTCAGAAAGTGATTGTTGGTGAAGAGGATCAGCAGGAGTGTAGCTCCAGTGTGGACCAGGAGGAGCCAGAGCCCCCCTCACCGATTAAAGAGGAACAGGAGGAACTGTGTATCAGTCAGGAGGGAGAGCCCCCCCGACACATTAAAGAGGAACAGGAGGAACTGTGGAGCAGTCAGGAGGGAGAGCCCCCCCAACACGTTAAAAAGGAACAGGAAGAACTGTGGAGCAGTCAGGAGCCAGAGCCCCCCCAACACGTTAAAAAGGAACAGGAGGAACTGTGGAGCAGTCAGGAAGGAGAGCAGCTTCAAGGGCTGGAGGAGGCTGATATCACCAAGTTCCCATTCACTCCTGTCCCTGTGAAGAGTGAAGATGATGAAGAGGAAGCTCAGTCCTCACAGCTTCATCAGAGACAAACTCAACACATGGAAACAGAAGCTGATGGAGAGGACTGTGGAGGACCAGAACCAGCCAGGAACTCACATCCACATCCACTTTTACAACCAGAGACTGAAGACCAGACTGGAGACTCTTCTGATCCTGAGAGTGATGACAGTGCTGATTGGAAGGAGACCAGAGAACCTCAGTCAGCTCTAAACTCTTTGAAAGATGACGACGTTCCTGTCTGTGATGAGAGACCTAAAACTGACAAGAAAGCTTTCAACTGCTCTGAGTGTGAGAAAACGTATGACTTTAGGTCACAGCTGAAGAGACACATGATGACTCATACAGGAGAAAAGCCTTTCAGCTGCTCTGAGTGCGGGAAACGTTTTAAAGAAAGGGGAATTTTACGGGAACACATGAAAACTCATACAGGAGAGAGACCTTTTAGCTGCTCAGTCTGTAAGAAATCTTTTACACAGAGTGGAGTCTTCCGGGCACACATGAGAGTGCACACTGGTGAGAATACTTTTAACTGCTTGGAGTGTGACAAAAGATTTAGTCGCAATCAACTTCTGAAGATGCACATGATGACTCATACAGGAGAGAGACCTTTTAGCTGCTCAGTCTGTAAGAAATCTTTTACACAAAATGGAAATTTACGGATACATATGACCATGCACACAGGAGAGAGGCCATTTAGCTGCACATTCTGTGAGAGAGGTTTCACAGCGAGAGGAAGTTTGGAGAAACACATGAGAATCCACACAGGGGAGAGGCCGTTTACCTGCTCCGTCTGTAAGAAAAGTTTTAGAGATAAAGGAACTTTAAATAGACACATGAGAGTCCACAAGGGACAAAAAACGTCTACTCCCTGTGTTAGTGGTGTAAAAAAGCAGCAGGAGTGTAGCTCCAGTGTGGACCAGGAGGAGCCAGAGGCCCCCCCAAACATTAAAGAGGAACAGGAGGAACTGTGGAGCAGGGAGGGAGAACCTAAGGCTGATGCCAGTGCTGATTGGAAGGAGACCAGAGAACCTCAGTCAGCTTTAAACTCTCTGAAACATGATCCAAGACGTAAGAAAACATTCAGTTGCTCTGAGTGTGGGAAAATATTTTGTACAAGGGGAGGTCTGAAGAGACACATGAGAACTCATACAGGAGACAAACCTTTCAGCTGCTCTGAGTGTGGGAAATGTTTTACAGAAAGTGGAACTTTACGGGCACACATGAGAACTCACACAGGAGAGAGACCTTTTAGCTGTTCAGTCTGCAAGAAATCTTTTATACAGAGTGGAGGTTTTCGGGCACACATGAGAAGCCACACAGGAGAGAAACCTTTTACCTGCTCGGTGTGTGACAAAAGATTTACCAGCAATAAACTTCTGAAGATGCACATGGACACTCACACAGGAGAAAAGCCTTTCAGCTGCTCAGTCTGTAAGAAGTCTTTTAGACAAAGTAGAAATTTACAGATACACATGACCATCCACACAGGAGAGAGGCCATTTAGCTGCTCATTCTGTGAGAGAGGTTTCACAGCGAGAGGAAATTTAGAGAAACACATGAGAATCCACACAGGGGAGAGGCCGTTTACCTGCTCCGTCTGTACCAAAACCTTTATAGACAAAGGAACTTTAAATAGACACATGAGAGTCCACAAGGGACAAGATCAATCTAATTCCTCTGTTAGTGACGTGATAACGCAGCGGGAGTATAGCTCCACTGTAGACCAGGAGGAGCCAGAGCCCCCCACACACATTAAAGAAGAAGACGAGGAACCGTGGAGCAGTCACGAGGGAGAACCTGAGGTGGATGACAGGGCTGATTGGAAGGAGACCAGAGAACCTCAGTCAGTTTTAAACTCTCTGAAACATGAGGAAGTCTCTGTCAGCAATTCAACATGTGATGCTGGTGACAAACTATTTAGCTGCTCCGAGTGTGGAAAAAGATTTTGGACCAAGCAACATCTGACGAGACACATGCTAACTCACACAGGAGAAAAAGCTTTCAGCTGCTCAGTCTGTCAGAAATCTTTTACATTGAGTGGAAATTTACGGTCACACATGAGAACTCACACAGGAGAGAGGCCTTTCAGCTGCAGTGTTTGTCAGAAAACATTTGCCTGGCAGTCGCTGGTCAAAACACATAAATGTGTTGGTTGTCAAACTCAAACTGAGGAGAACAGAGAGGCAGAGACTCCAGCCAGCAGCTCAACTGAACACATGGCAACAGAAGCTGATGGAGAGGACTGTGGAGGACCAGAACCAGCCAGAAACTCCCATCCACATCCACTTTTACAACCAGAGACTGAAGACCAGACTGGAGACTCTTCTGAACCTGAGACACACATTAAAGAGGAACAGGAGGAACTGTGTATCAGTCAGGAGGGAGAGCAGCTTCAAGGGCTGGAGGAGGCTGATATCACCAAGTTCCCATTCACTCCTGTCCCTGTGAAGAGTGAAGATGATGAAGAGGAAGCTCAGTCCTCACAGCTTCATCAAAGACAAACTCAACACATGGAAAAAGAAGCTGATGGAGAGGACTGTGGAGGACCAGAACCAGCCAGGAACTCACATCCACTTTTACAACCAGAAACTGAAGACAAGGCTTCAGACTCTTCAGAGACTGACGTCAGTGATGGTGATTGGGAGGAGAGCAGAGAACCTCAGTCAACTTTAAACTATTTGAAGAATAAACAAGTCACTGTTGGGGATATTAACTGTAAATCTGTTGGGGAATCCTTCAGCTGCTCTGAGTGTGACAAAGGATTTGGTACAAAGGGAAGTCTGAAGAGACACATGATGACTCACACAGGAGAGAGACCTTTCATCTGCTCTGAGTGTGGGAAAAGTTTTACAGAAAGTGGAACATTACAGGCACACATGAGAACTCACACAGGAGAGAAGCCTTTCAGCTGCTCAGTCTGTAAGACATCTTTTAGAGAGCGTGGAAATTTACGAGCACACATGAGAATTCACACAGGAGAGAAACCATTTAGCTGCTCCGACTGTGGGAAAATATTTGGCCGCACATCACTTCTGAAGAGACACATGCAAACTCATACAGGAGTAAAACCTTTCAGCTGCTCAGTCTGTAAGAAATCTTTTACACAGAGGGAAAACTTACAGATACATATGACTATCCACACAGGACAGAGGCCATTTAGCTGCACATTCTGTGAGAGAGGTTTCACAGCGAGAGGAAGTTTGGAGAAACACATGAGAATCCACACAGGGGAGAGGCCGTTTACCTGCTCCGTCTGTAAGAAAAGTTTTAGAGATAGAGGAAGTTTAAATAGACACATGAGAGTCCACAACTGACAGGAACTAGCGTTTTCATTAGATGTTATACTCCGTTGTGTGGGTCCTTAAAAAGTCTTACATTTGAATTTTAGGCCTGTTAAATTTTTGTTCTGTTTAGTTTTTCAAATGTTGCTTTATGTTGTCTGCCTTTAACAAAGTAACATTTGTTAACTGATCAATGGGTGGAAGTGTTGGCATTACGGGCCTAGCCCTCAAATGGTTTGAATCTTACTTGACAGTTTTACTGTCCATTGGTAATTGCTCTTCATCTGCTGCCCCTCTTTCTTGTGGGGTCCCCCAAGGTTCCATTTTGGGACCCATGCTCTTTTCTCTGTACATGCTGCCCTTGGGGTCCATTAAAAAAAAAATAACATAACATTTTGTTTTAAAGACAACGATGAGGACACACTTCAGCTTTTGCTTAACTACTTGAGAGATCTCAAAATATGGTTGGATCAGAATTTTCTCTGCCTCAATGCCAATAAGACTGAAATTGTTGTGTTCGGCGCTGAACATTTTAGTGCTTGTGTAGATGCTCTTGGTGCTTGAGAATCTGGGTGGGATTTTTGACAGTGCTTTTAAATTTGACAAACCGATTTGTTCTGTTAAAACCAGTTTCTTCCAGCTGAGACTTTTGGCTAAGGTCAAGCCCTACCTGCTACACAAAGACTTCGAAAGAGTCATACATGCATTTATTACGTCCTGTTTAGACTACTGTAACTCTTTGTATGTTGGATTGGATCAGTCATCCCTTCGTCGGTTATAGCTAGTCCAGCACGCAGCAGCTCGACTTTTAACCGGGACCAAAAAGCGTGACCACATTACACCAGTTTTGGCCACGCTCCACTGGCTTCTTGTCCTTTTCAGGATTGATTTTAAAATTGTATTGCTTGTTTTTAAGATTTTTAATGGGTTGTCGCCTTCTTCTTTATCGGAGCTTTTACATGTCCACACACCTGTCAAAGCAGTCAGGTCTTCCAATCAGATGCTCCTCGATGTGCCCAGATCCAGGTTACAAAATAAAGGTGACCGAGCCTTTGCAGTGGCTGCTCCGAACCTCTGAAATAGTCTCCATATTCACATAAGAACAGCCCGGACCGCTGAAACATTCAAGTCCTTGCTGAAGACCCGCTACTATTCTTTAGCTTTCAATTCAAATTGAGCTTTGACAACTTGTCATTTTTTTTCTACTGTTGATTATTTTGTATTGTGTATTGTTTGTGTATATTATCATTTTGGTTGTTTTTTTTGTCACTTTGGTCAACTATGCTTGTTTTTAAACGTGCTATATAAATAAAATTGAACTGAACTGATCCTTCATCTCTATATTAACATCTCTTATGACCTCTGTCCAGGGACTACAGATGAAGATTAGCTTTTAGCTACATTTGGTACGATATAGGTGTTGTGCATTGTCCCTGCTTGATAAAAAATAAAAAGAATAACCTACTGTATGTTTGTTAACCACTTCGGCATTCTGTCCCTGTTTACTACAGAGGTTAGGGGTGGGGCAACAGGATGTTTACAGGGGGTCTTCAACTTTTTAAACCAAGGACCCATTAACTAAAAGAGAGATGACCCCTTACTACATATATTGTATAAAATGGAGTTGCATATTAAACTGGGACTACAATAACTTGCAGGGCGGCCTACAGCCTTTACACATAAATGTTTTGCATGGAATACTAAGCTTTTAAAATAATTGCTGGCATGATTTTATAAATTAAATATACACATTAGGCTCTTTGAATGGTTATCTCAGTGACTACCTCACTATAGGCCAGTAAGCCTTATATCAGTGGGGATTTATATTAAATATTTAATATGTTGGATTCATGTTAAGATATTTCAATTTTTGAAAGAACTTTAAAAATTAACAACCGTTTGGTCAGTACTTTTAGCTAAGCATTTCAGCCGCTTTGCCAATTTTTTCCCTTTTTTTTAAAAAAAAACCCCTCTTTTTTTTTTTTTTTTTTTTTTTTTTTTTTTTTCAAGATGACTATTTCTACCATTTAAGCATTAATTTTAGTTACATTTTTCTACCATTAAGTCGTTTTAGCTATTTATTTCTAAAATGTACTCATTACCTTTAGCTGCCTGTTAGAACTTGTTAAGGTTTCACTCTTACATAACTGCAACATGAGGTGTTCAGCTGTTACGGCTGGTATTTTTTAATTGAAACATAATTTAAATGTTTTCAAATTAGTTGCGCTTCGCCACATTTTTTCCATGTAAGCCCTGGCAACAGATTCTCACTCCCATCTGGTAAAATTCGGATGCTTGGTCAGGTGCCTTTGGCGTTGTTATTGACGCTAAAAGTCTCCTTTAGCGTCATATAACTTGTTTTATCTAAATGTGCTCGGTCAGGACTATTGACGCAGTTATGTTAATAATTATGTTAATGTTTCATACTACTCGCTAGCGTAGTCGCTCTTAGTGCTATGTCATCTTCAAACCGCGTGTAGCTGCTGCTCTCCCTGGGACGTTCTACAAACACGCTGAAGGGCGCTTTTTTCGTCGCTTCAGACGCTGACAGCCACTGTTCAAACGTTCGGAGAGAGAACGGCTTGACCCTGACAAGAGCAGAAGTGCCCTCTGGGGTACAACCACCCCCGGTTGGAAAATCACCGGTAAGCATCATCTGAATGCTGTCAGTGATAAAAGAAACTAAACTTCAAACCACAGATGTTCATAGAAGCTACAAAATTACCAAGAACTAACAGAGACTTTTAAAAAATGCCTTTTTCTTGCAGTGAAAAAAAAACTTTCTGGACTTGCTGTGTGTTAATTCACCGTCTTCTCAGAACAATATATACAGTATGTCTCCACAATGTCTTGGCGATTTAATCAAAATACGTCAGGAATACGTTTTATAGCGAGCGTTTGCTCACTGGCTCCGCGGCATTTTAAGTGATGTCTTCCATGCGTCTAGCAGATGCTAGATTTATACGTTGCCCCAACGTCTCCTTTACGCCCTGTAGATGCTAGATTTATATATCGTCCCGATGTCTTGTAAACATCTGGTAGATACTATGTAACTATATCATCCCATAAAATATGCCCTAACTTTCTCTCTAAAAGGACTAACATTGGGCGCCTGGGTAGCTCACATGGTAGAGCAGTCAGATGCTCAGTCCTCGACACAGCGGCTCAGGGTTCAAGTCCGACCTGCGGCCATTTGCTGCATGTCTTTCCCCCGCGCTCTCTCCCCCCTTTCCTGTCTACAGCTGTCCTGTCTATTAAAGGCTAAAATGCCACAAATTGTCTTTTAAAAGGACTAACATCAAGGTTTTTAACTTCAAAGTATTTACTTTTGATACCAAGGTGCCATTTCATGCGGCCCTCTTTCTCTTTACTTCCTACCTCCATTTCCATTTAAGATTTTGTAAACTTACCACAGATGATTTGGCAAAGCAATGACTGGGAATATGGCAGCTTTCCACATTTCCCCGTTGAATATGTTGGTCATCTTGGCAATTGAGAGTTCTGAAAAATACAAACCTAGAATAATCAATCAATCAATCAACATTTATTGATATAGCACTGTACAGCAACCAGCAGGTATCCAAAGTGCTTTACATCAGGAACCAAGAATAAAACAACATATCGTACAATAAAAAGAATGAAACGGAAAACCGTAAAATCAGGAAAGGTTACAAAGAAACAGGAGGAGGAGAGGGAATTTCGGGGCAGATCACCCCCCGTTTATACCTTGACTTCAGGACTTGATTTGACAGTTGATTTGAAGACCGCAATGACCGGTTGTGCTCACGCAGGGTTAAAATATAGGATTTCCCCATTTAAGGCCTTGAAAACAAACAATACAAATCTTAAAATCGATTCTAAAACGCACAGGGAGCCAATGTAGGGTGTAGAGAACGGGAGTGTGCACATCTAGATGTATTTGTTAAAAAGCGAGCAGCAGCGTTTTGCACAGGTTGAAGGCATTACAGTAATCCAACCTTGAACTAATAAAAGCATGAATCGCCTTTTCTAGATCGTGCCTCTTAAGGAAGGGCTTGACTTTAGCCAGGAGACGGAGCTGGAACAAGCTCATTCTAACAACAGAATAAGATAAGATCCTTAATGAGTCCCACAGTGGTGGACATTTTCAGTGATACTGCAACAAAGGGAACGTGCAATGACACAAGCATCAGTAAAATTGCAAGAATAAAGCAGTTAAAACAGTTAAGTATACAGACAGAAAGTTTAATAACACGGTATTCACAGCATTGCACAGAGGAGGAATTGATATCGCATAATAAGGTGTACATTGATGTTGCACATGAGTAAATTGTCACTTATGGTGCGGGTGGTCTTCTTGGAGCAGTGTGGATTATAAAGTCTGACAGCAGCAGGAAGGACGTGCAGTATCGCTCCTTCACTGCACACACATTTACATTTGAATACAGTATTTTATGCAAAATGGGTCAGTGTAACGCTTATCAGTTCAATGTTCTAAGCACAAACGGCACATTTGGAAAAACAAAAAATGGGTTCAGATATCCAATTTTTTATTTTTTTATGCCTTGACAAATAAAAAGAATTGGATCTTTAACCTGTTTTTCCAATTTTCTGTTTTTATTCAGAGGATCAGAAATTTAGAAAATTACAAATTTTCGTCTGACTTTGCGGAATATGCAGGTCATTAACTGCATATGGACCAAAAAAAACAAACAACTGATAGACTTTGGGGTCAGAGGTGCAGCTGATGGTTTCGAGTGGGGGGGGGCGGGGCGTAGCTAGGCAGAACGAGGTAGAGAATACCATGGCAGTATTGAATAATTGGAGCCCAGACGCAATTTTGTAATTTTCTAGAACACATTTTTCTGTTTTTCCAAATGTCCATTTGTGCTTAGAAAATTGAACTGATAAGCGTTACACTGACCAAAATGTAACCTAAGTACAACTTCCAAAGGGTTACCTATTACCTGTTTCGAAGTCTGTGAATAGGACTTTGGCTTCCTCTTTTCGGTAATCATTAGTGCCTCTTCCTCTGAGCAGGCCAATTCAGCAGTGGTCCTCAAATCATAGTTTTCAAACTCTTTCCTGTTATCTGAAAGAGATTAATATACAGAGGTAATTAATAATTCAAGTACAAATGTAATAGATGGAGAAAGTCTAGGAACCCTTGAACACACAGGGGGGGTTGAAAAATAGAGCAACAAATAAGAATCATGAGTGGCACTGTGCCTTCCTCTGATTCTGATTACAGGTGTGTAATTTGCATCATGCAACAAACTAAATATGACAATAACATAACTGACTCTTTTCACTTGTTGATCAGGCTTATACACACAACTGTTCTTGTGGTAGGATGTCCTTCATCTCTGCAATGCCTCTGTTGTGGCTGTAAGCAGTCCAACAAAGAGCTGCCGTGAGGGACTATACACTGAGAGATGCATAAACACACCGGGACGCGCTCAAGATTGTGTTGCAATGATTGATTCCTCCACACGTAAAATACAACTAGCACTGCGGTTACCAAATGTAAAGTTAGTGGACTCTTTCTCCAAGGACTCTGATGAAGATGTAACTATGCATCGAAACGTTAGTCACTGTTATGCACCTTAAGAAATAAAATCATCAAGTAGAAGACATCCGTGTTGCACCGGCAATTTTTTGCTATTTATTCTGTTGTGTCCTGCCTTGGTTGCACCGGATTGTTGTGGTCTGCAGAAGCGCAGAGAACTCCCCCTTTTTTCCTCAAATGTAAAGTTACTTTGTGAGTCGATGAAATGAGTGCGTTAGTGCGGCGGTCAACAGAAAGTGTTCGCTCCCAGGCTCCCCCCCCACACTGTCAAAGCCCAAAAAACAACCCAAGAGCACAGGAGAAACACACAAATATAATGTTATCACGTACGCTCGAGCCGCGATGAAAACGCCCACCACCTACAATGTAAGTGCACAATATAATAATCAACAAACAACATAAAGGAGACCATAAACAACATAGCCTACAGTATGTGGCTCCTACAGCCTTCTCTCACAACTCCTGCCCACATGTTTTCTGATCTTCCACTATACATCATACCAACATAAAACCAGACACACTCTGTGAAATGTACTATCAATAAATACTGTTTTTTGTTGAAAGATTACATTGTGTGCTGGAACTGCCCTTGCACCCTTACAGCCTCGAGGATGGGACTGTGGGCAGATTGTCTATTTAAGCTGTTGTACAAAGTTGGCAAAAAGATTTGCGGTACAATATATAGAAGAAGTCTGCACCTCTTTCCGCGCGTGCACCCACCCCCGGGTCAGCTACCACCGCAAACTTTGTATTTAATTGTTCCGCTTGTGATCATTTCTTCTGCTTTTTGGGAGTTTCCTCCAACATAAAGTTCAGCTATATTCCAATAAATCGGAATGATTGAGACTGACAGGACTCTGAGTGGACTGACTGATGATTTTAGCTTATTATATTCATGATTCTGTCATAACTCTGTGATGAAAGACTTGCAGAAGCTGATCTGTTAATGAGTGAAACCCTTCACTGTAACATAATGTATAAAGGCTGTTCGCTCCTACGGTGTCGTGACCCTTTCGGAGTTTTCGGACCCGTTTTCAAAGTTTCTGTATCAGAAATTTGGGTTTCTTTTTAACCAAATTGTCAAAATAATAACGTGGTTGGTTCCATTACAACGCTCTTCACAAGGAAAATAACTGATCAGTTCACTATTTTCATTGGATTTGGGTTTTTTATTCAATTTAATTGCATTTTTGAAAAAAGAAAAAAAAAACATGGTAAAGGAATGCTGAAAATACTGAGAAAAAATGTCTAAAAATGCTTCAAAAACAAAAAGAAACATGCAAAAAAATGCAAAACAGCAACAAAAACTTTGGAAAAAGTGACAAAAACCATCAGGAAAAGCAACAAGTGTCAAAAAAGTTTTCATTTTAATTTTATGACCCAGTGAAAAACAAAAAGTTGTGGGTGCTCACCTGGTGGAGCCGGCGCCCATGTATAGCGGTTTACTACTTGGCACAGATAAAGGCCTAAAATGCCCAAAAAATATTCAAAGAAAAGAAAAGCAGAAAGTCGCATGGTCGACGGAAGGACGACCCAAGGGTTAATTAAACTGTTAAATGCTCAATAAAGTTCAGATGAAGCCAATGTGTCCGCTTGTGTCAAAACGGTTTGCATATAGACAGAAATAAGTGAGCGAAATAACAAAAATGCTTTTATTTCACATTTTATTTGTATTATTTACCAGTATGAAATACGCAAACTAATCTGGACCGGAGGTGATAGGACGGATCATTGTTCTAAAATAAATGATCAGTTCTGCATGAATCCAGATGTTTTTAACCCATGTGTTGTCTTTTTAATAATTTATATTCCTCTGTTTTTACAAAGAAGCCTAAAACACTTCCTGGACTTTTATTTTGAAGCTCAGCAACTGATCCCTACTGGTGTAGTTTATCTGGTGAGAAGTTGAAGTTTTGACAGATTAGTATAATTTCATATGACAATAAACTGTCAAATAAAAACATGAACATTAACTTCACCTTCAGAAAGACAACAAAAAGAGAACAATACTCAAGTAAACCCAAATCCATTGGTAAATTGTGTCCAGATTAAAAAACAAAAATATGAGGTAAACCTTTAAAGGAAAGGGAAATAATCTACCATCATCTTGAATAATTTTCTCAGAGCTCTGAAAAATGAAATAAAATATTTGTCTTTTCTTCAGACGTGTATTTTATGCATCAATCGCAAGAAGCCTGAAAACACACCCGGACTTTTATTTTGAAGCTCAGCAACTAATCTGTCTGTCTGTTAAAGTATATTTAATTTTTTTGGATGCTGGCCTGGGTAGGGAACAGGTGAAACTAAATGCAGTCTCGGCTTACGCGTTTTTCTTATAAAACTTTAAGAAACGGGAAACAAACTTCCATCATCTTCTGAATTTGGTTCATTGTTTTTCTCAGAGCCCTGAAAATGTTTAAAAAATATTTGTCGTTCTGCAAAGTGAGTTGATTTCCCAAAGTGAAAATAGTGATGAAACTGTAAATTTCTAATCATTTATCTGCCTTCTGTTGACCTGAAAGAGTCTGAGACACTTCCGTACTTTTATTTTGAAGCTCAGCAACTAATCTGCACCGGAAGCTGTAGTATTTACTGCGCTGACTTCCCACTTTGAACAAGATGGCGTCTAGCAGAAAGGAGTGTTAGCAGCAGAGTGTCTTTGCTGTGTAGAGAAAGAGGTAAAATGTGTAAAGTCCAGATGCTGAGAGCGTTGGTGGAGCAGCGACTAACTGCGGCTGCTGAAGAGATATTTGGGCTGTTTGAAAGAACGATAGCAGAGTACGAGGAGGAACTTTGTCGTTCAAAAGAGGAGAACGAGCGACAACGGGAGCTACTGGACGCTGTTTTCAACCCTCAGCTTCGGCTACACAGAGCAGGTTTGGTCCCTTTACTTCTTCCTGACAGCTGGTCCCTTAAAGACCCTTCACATCTTTATTAAAATGTTTTGCAGCTTCCGGTTCGAGACGTTTTCAAACGACTCAGCCAATCGATCTTAAGCGTGACGTTGCTGAAGTTGACTTCCTATTCAGAAGGGAAACACAACTTCCGTTGCTGAGTGACTAATCCTCTGACTGTATTGAAAGGTCTATTATTAATTATCTCTCAAACACAATTTTAGATTTGTGAAAGCTTTATTCTATTTGTGAAAATGCAATAAAGGGGGATTCCACAGGTTTTTTTCTTCATATGTAGACAAGTCAAATGCTATCTGAAACAGAACATTTTGTGGCTTCACACTTAAGTAGCAATTTTGTAAACAGTAAGAGTAATCAGACACATTAGAATAAGTGAATTCTTCCGTTATTGCACTTTCACAAATAGAATAAAGTTTTCACAAATCTGAAACTGTGTTTTTAAGACTCTTTAGCCTCTCTGGGATAATGTAGTCCAGATTTGGAAAAGTCTAGGTGTAGTGGTTTTGGATCTGGACCTGGTCTAATGTGGTCTAGCCTACATACTGTATGAACAATATTTTATGTGTATGTGTATGTGCAGTTGTGCCGGTGTTGTGTCCGTACTTGTTTCCAAACTAACTGGTTTCCCTATATTGTGTTTGCCTAACGGCAGCTGTTGTTGCTGCCTCTCTCACAAGATTCGTCACACACTGACACACACATAGACACAGACACACACACACGCAGACATACACACACACAGACACACACACACACACACACACAGACACACACACACTGGCACACAGACACACGCACACACAGACACTGACACACACAGACACAGACACACACACACAGACACACACATGCAATTAATTTAACACACACACACACAACACAAACACGCAGACATACACACACCAACACACACACACACACACACACACACACACACAAAACACAGACACAATAACCAAACACACACACACACATACATACACGCACACACACACACACATACACACAGGAAAATACACAACACACAGGCACACACACCCAAACACTACGCACACAGACACACATACACACTCAGACACACACACACGCACACAGACACACACATATATATGTCGGAAACCCATAATAATACATTTTATTTATATAGCGCTTTTCATGGTACTCAAAGACAGTACACACAGACACACACACACAGACACACACACACACACACAGACACTCACACAGACACACACACTCACACACAGACACTCACACAGACACACACACTCACACACAGACACTCACACAGACACACACACTCACACACAGACACTCACACAGACACACAGACACTCACACTCACACACAGACACACACACACACACAGACACTCACACAGACACTCACACAGACACACACACTCACACACAGACACACACACACAGACACACACACACAGACACACTCACACACAGACACACACACACAGACACACACACACAGACACACTCACACAGACACACTCACACAGACACACACACTCACACACAGACACACAGACACACTCACACACAGACACACACACACAGACACACACACACAGACACACACACACAGACACCAGTGTTGGGAATCTTACTTTAAAAAAGTAATTAGTTATAGTTACTCACTACTTGTTCCAAAAAGTAACTGAGTTAGTAACTGAATTACTCTATAATAAAAGTAACTCGTTACCAGGGAAAGTAACTATTTACATTACTGTTAAAAAAAAAGTTGCTATATGTCAAAGAATTTGGATTTTTTTGAGCAGTTTTCACAAGTCAGTTGAAATGAGTAGAACAGACAGGTGTTTGTACATAACTTTCCATATTTATTGCACGTCGACTATACACGTCTGAATTTCAGTATTTGTGATGGTAGTTTTGTAAAGTAGATTAGAATTGTATTCTAAAGTACAGTTGCTGATATTTTAATTTGAAAAGTCTGTGTAGTGCATCCATGTCTCGTTTGGAAACTACTGTATACCGTCTAAGATGTGTTGGCTGCTGAACAGACGTGTATAGTCCAGGTGCCAGAAAGTAAAAATCCTGCCATGTTTTTGGATCTGCCTCTACATCTAGAACAGGTGTTTTCACTAACGAGCTCATCTACCTGGTAGAGGAGCTGGTTTAGTGATGGTTGGGACAGCTGCTGGACAGGATTTCTACTTTCTGGCACCTGGACTACACACCTCTGTCCGTCAGTACACTGCAAACGTGCACTGACCACTTACTGCCATAGTGCCCACTTCCGATGGTTAGCATTGTCCCAATCTGACGAAATTTTTTTAAACTGACCGCTGTCGACCTGAAACGAAGACAGATTCGGCAACTGCACGGCCTATTTCTCTCTTCAAATGTTTTCAGAAACACGTTTCGGTGAACTATTTTTGTACAATATGAGATCGCATTCTGAACGAGCCGCCATGACTGTTCGGATTTCCCCTCCGAAAAGGCTTACAGGAAGCACACCACGTCACGACTCGTGTTTGTCTATTTATTTTTACATCGCATGACCACAGGTCATAAACCTGAAATACAACAAACAAATAATGACAATCATTTAATCATGTATACCATGTAAATATATTACTCAAATAATATAATGATGATGATAATGATAACGTAAATAATGAATGACTGAATAATGAAATCAAAGCAACCATCAAATGTGGCTAGTCTGGCTTAAAACGACATTGACTAAGTCACCCAGAATGCCTAGCGCCAGAGGAGCATGCGCACAGTGACTCTGCCGTCACTGGTTGCTATAGACGCTGTCGCAGGACACAGAACCCATGCCACCATGTGCCTCGTACAACAATTCAGTACAAAGTTCAGCTTGAAATTCTCGAGCAGCCAGACCCACGGGACGCGTTCGTCCAATCAGGTGCCGGTCAAGGCTTTGTAGTCAAGATGGCGCCCGTTTAGTGCGAGTAGGGTCCATCGTTCCACACTGAACTTTTTGACCGAATTTAGGGGGTCATCCGGGTACTTTCAGTGCGCTGACTTTTGGCGTTATCTACACGATATACTTAAAACTGAGAGTTTAAAGTGGGCAAGTCTACATGTTACCTGGATGCTGACGTGGTTAATTTACCCTCCTGGTGTCCTCGGGTCAAATTTGACCCATTTTCAAAAAGATTCTTTATCAGAAATTTGGGTTTTCTTTCAACCAAATTGTCAGAAATAATAACGTGGATGGATACATCGCTCCTCACAGGTTGAATAAATGATCAGTTCACTACTTTCTTTGAATGTTGGATGTTTTATTCAATTTAAAGCATTTTAATTTTTTTAATAAAAGAACGTCAAACAAAGTGACAAAAGTTGGGGAAAAAAACAAAATGTCCCAAAAAAAAGCACAGAAAAAACGTTGGAAAAAGAAGCGACAAGTGTCGAGGAAAAACAGCCTAAAACTTTATAAAAAAAATTTGTGAATTTAAAGGTCCCATGGCATGAAAATGTCACTTTATGAGTTTTTTTTAACATTAATATGAGTTCCCCCCCCAGCCTGCCTATGGTCCCCCAGTGGCTAGAAATGGTGATAGGTGTAAACCGAGCCCTGGGTATCCTGCTCTGCCTTTGAGAAAATGAAAGCTCAGATGGACCAATCAGGAATCTTCTCCTTATGAGGTCATAAGGAGCAAGGTTACCTCCCCTTTCTCTGCTTTGCCCGCCCACAGAATTTGGCCCACCCATGAGAGAGAGACATCATGGCTTTCAAACAAGCAAAGTGGCAGTTGGTCAAGACCACACCCCCACCCTCCACCAGATACAGTATTAGGGGACCACTAAGGTCTATATAAAAGAGACTTCAGATACAGTATTAGGGGACCACTAAGGTCTATATAAAAGAGACTTCAGATACAGTATTAGGGGACCACTAAGGTCTATATAAAAGAGACTTCAGATACAGTATTAGGGGACCACTAAGGTCTATATAAAAGAGACTTCAGATACAGTATTAGGGGACCACTAAGGCCTATATAAAAGAGACTTCAGAAACAGTATTAGAGGACCACTAAGGTCTATATAAAAGCATCCAAAGAGAACCATTTCATGGGACCTTTTTAAAATGTTGACCCAGAAAAAACAAAAAGTTGCATAGTAGACGGGAAGACTACACAAGGGTTAATACGTGACAGGAAGCAGGGCTCACAGCGTAGAGCGGCTCTTACAGGTGACATGGCTGTGTTTACAGGTGAGACATGTTTTGCCCTAGTGAGATCGAAGCCACCTCGACGCTATCTTGCAATCATTATATTTTACTTAACCTTTCGACCATGAACTGGTTGTCCACTGGTTTTATTACATTTATATCTGCATTTATGTCAAAACCTAGAGACTTTAAAGTGCCCATATTATGCTCATTTTCAGGTTCATAACTGTATTTTAAGGTTGTACCAGAATAGGTTTACATGGTTTAATTTTCAAAAAACACCATATTGTTGTTGTACTGCACAGCTCTCTCTCACTGCTGCAGATCCTCTTTTCACCTGGTTTCTGTTTTAGCTACAGAGTGAGACCTCTTTTCATCTTCTTCTTCTGTACTATCTTTGATCTTTGATTGCACTGTGACGTCACAGTCCGAGCCGATTTTGACCAGCTCACCAGGAGACTGAAGGCAGGACACATTCAGAAACCGCATCTCACTCAAAACAGCATGGATGGATTTTTTTTCAAAGTTTGTATGTGTGTGGAAGCACCAGAGACACAAAATAACACCCCAAATCACCAGAAAAAGTGATTTTTTTTCATAATATGGGCACTTTAAAACATCAAGACGTCATTTATTAATATGTATTTGTGTCAAAACGACATATAAACATCTTTTCCTATTGTATTTCGCCTGGAAACGATTTCTAGCATGCACGCGTTTCCTGAAACGTGCATGTCGCGCAGGCAGTGTGCACGCTCTAACCTGTTAACATGGGAGCCGAAATAAAAAACGGACACGCCACGCAGCGGACAGGCTCACGCCACGCAGGCAGTGTGTAGCCGGCCTTAGTGGTGTCTTTTCCTGGTTTTAAAGGCTGCATTACAGTAGAACAGTGTTTCTCAACGGGGGCGGTACCGCCCCCCAGGGGGCGTTCAGAAGATGATGGGGGGCGTTGGAAGCAATATTTTGGAAAGGGGGGCGTTGAGGTGCCCTTGGGGGGCGTTTGTTTGAAAGCTAGTTTAAACCAAAGATTCACAATAACAATACATGTTTACACTTAAACTACTTTCAAAAACAGTTTTCTGCAACATTAAAAACCTGCCAGTTCATGGCACTGCAACCGTGCTGCCTTCATGGAAACGGGACGTCAGAGCATCGTCTTAAATGAGCTCCGTCTTTCAGCGTGAAACTGCGTTCAGAAAAAATAGCAATCGCCGCAGGGGTGGTGCGACGTCCTGATGTATTCTTTAATCCCCCCAATGTAGCACAAGTAGACTTTATATTTCACAGTAACAGTTTTTCGTCAGATCTTTTATAGAACCCAACGTTTCCTACTGTACCTGAAGGCAGCTTAATTTCACGAAGAAAAAGAGAAAAGAGACGAGCGAGAGATATCGACTGTGCTTTGTTGTTTGGCAAACATTTAGCTGTCCCCCAAACTCCCGGGCAATTCAGGGCTTGTGTTTGCTGTTTTAAAACTTTCTTGTTGAAGCGATAGAGGAAGAGATGTCACTGTTTACTGTACGGGACTCCAGTGGCGGATGCAGAACGTGACAGATGGGTGGGCCTGGATTAAGTCAAGGTGGGCCTGAATCTAGGGAGGTACCGCTGCCCCAAAGGGCGTTCAGACAATAACAATACATGTTTACACTTTAAACTACTTGCAAAAAACAGAGGTCTGCCACATTAAAAGCTGCCAGTTTACAGCACTGCAACTGGACGAGACAGTGGATCATAACTTCTGTGCTTCTGTCAGCTTTGTTCGGCGCAGCTCTGTGCTGCCTTCACGGAAACGGGATGTCAGAGCATCATCTTAAATGAGCTCTGTACTTAAGCGTGATGTTGCGTTCAGATAAAAAAAAACAATCGCCGCAGTGTGGTGCGAGTCGTGCGACGTCCTGTTGTGTTTGTTAACCCCCCCAATGTAGCACAAGTAGACTTTATATTTCACAGTAACAGTTTTTCGTCAGATCGTTTATAGAACACAACGTTTTCTACTTCACCTGAAGGCAGCTTCATTTCACGGAGAAAGAGAGAAAGAAAAGAGACGAGCGAGAGATTGACTTCGTTGTTTGCAGAGCCGCGGGAATATATGTGGAATTGGGGGTGCTGACAAATTTTCCAGAGTGAAGTTTTGAGCCAAAGTCAACCACCACACACCAAACTGCATCCATCACAATTTACTGAACTGTATAGACATTCAATTCATATAAATAGCCTATCCAAGACCGTAATTAGCCTGCTGTGGGCTACTGATCCCGAAACACCAGGAAATAATAGACCGTTATCGCTATTCAACCAAGTTACATTTATTTCATACCCATACTGTCAAGATGAAGACAAAATATCTCTATTTATTAAAACAAAGGCACTTCGTGGTGTCAAAACAGTACTAAGGCTAATAAAACTGGAACACAGGTACACACTCGGACGCTCCACAAGCGAAAAAACAAAAACAAGAATAAAGTCCAAAATCCAAGACAGAACAAACTAGGCACGGGTAATGCAGGATATAGACACACGGCTACGACAATGGTACAGAATATGCCTACTACAAGCTCAAAAAACGGAGCCACAAAACACAAGGGTAACACATCACTGAATCATATTAAATCAAATCAAAGTGAAGCCAGTCAGTCCTGACACAAACACTGGAATAGAGAAATGCAGCCTTAAGTTTTTGTAGCACAGCAATAGCAAATTAAAGGTATAAAGATAGATTGCAATAGTGCTACATTGATGTTGCATTGACCAATGAAAACCGGTGCATACATACTGTAATAGACGTGACCAGAGTGATAGAGAAAGACATGGCTCTGGACGTGACAGGCACGAAAGCTTGTCAGGCGTAGCAACAGTAACAAGGGAGGGCGGGGCTGAGGGCGGAGCTGTGGGCGGGCCTGGGCCCACCTCTGCTGCGGGACTCCACCTCCTCAAAACGCAGCGCGATGTGGGGTTGGCTTCTCCAAACGTAGACCTAGACTCTTCAATCCTAGACTCTTCTAACCTAGACTCTTCTAACCTAGACTCTTCTAACCTAGACTCTTCTAACCTAGACTCTTCTAACCTAGACTCTTCTAAGCATCAACAAAGGGCTCTCACTAACTTTCAAAGGTTGTAAACTCATTTCCATTCGGCAGTAGGTGTCGTTCTTCAAGTCGTTTGTCATCACCAAAATGAAAACCTTGTGTGTGTGTGTGTGTGTGTGTGTGCGTGTGCGTGTGCGTGCGTGTGCGTGTGCGTGCGTGCGTGTAATCCTGCTTTTACCCCTTGATAAGTGCAAGCTTGTTTTCCGTTGGAACCATTAGAATGAAAAATAAATTTGAATGTTAAATTGCTAGCGGTTTCTGATTGGCTACTGTTAGTGTTTGTAATAATAATAATAATAATAATAATAATACATTTTATTTAAAGCGCCTTTCATGACACCCAAGTTCACTTCACAACCAAAAAAGGACATTCAAATTATAGTCATCTTCTAAAGGTGCTGAGGTTCCCACCATGCAGCAGGCCTTTTGATAATACCTAATTATAGTTTGAATGTTTCATATCTAGTAGTTCTGATTGGCTGCTGTTATTTAATTTGAATGTCAAATGGTTGCATTTAAAAAAAAAAAAAAACTGTAAATATTTCTATTCACATGGCTTTTTTGATACCTGGGAAACTAATACATGTGTTGTTTGTAATTCAATGATTTGATTTATTGATTATTTTTAATAACAATAGTAACAACAATAATAAGCCTATATTAGGGCGTAATCATTAATATCCAGGGCAATTAGCCTACATAATATTTGATGGGGGGCGTTAGGGACCTGGATAATGGATAGGGGGGTGCTGGCACAAAAAAGGTTGAGAACCACTGCAGTAGAATGATGTACTTTTCTGGACTTACCAGACTGTTCTAGCTGTTCTATTAGTTCCCTTTTCCCCACGTAGACATTATGTCCACATTACTCATGATTCATCCATCCATCCATCTTCGTCCGCTTATCCGGTGTTGGGTCGCGGGGGGAGCAGCTCCAGCAGGGGACCCCGAACTTCCCTTTCCCGAGCCACATTAACCAGCTCCGACTGGGGGATCCCGAGGCGTTCCCAGGCCAGGTTGGAGATATAATCCCTCCACCTAGTCCTGGGTCTTCCCCGAGGCCTCCTCCCAGCTGGACGTGCCTGGAACACCTCCCTAGGGAGGCGCCCAGGGGGCATCCTTACCAGATGCCCGAACCACCTCAACTGGCTCCTTTCAACGCGAAGGAGCAGCGGCTCTACTCCGAGCTTCTCACCCTATCTCTAAGAGAGACGCCAGCCACCCTCCTGAGGAAAACCCATTTCGGCCGCTTGTACTACTCATGATTATTTATCTAAAATCTAAGTGTGAAGATATTTTGTTAGAGATCCAATTGTCAACCCTAGAATATCGCTGCAATATCGATATTGAGGTATTTGGTCAAGAATATCGTGATATCTGATTTTCTGCCTATCGTCCAGCCCTATTTTAAATTCATGGTCAATAAGCCTAATTTATATGACATTATACCTAATTTTTCAGTTAAAAAAGCAGAAATTATGAATTATTTTGACTAATAGTTAACATCAGAGGATGTTGAGTGGATCACAGACGGGTTTATGTCAAAGTTTAGTCACGATTTTTCAAATGTTATAAAAAGTTGAAGGTCTTCATTAATGTATGTATGGGTTCCATACATCATTCATCCATGCCTCCATGTTATTTTGGGGCATTTTGGTTCAAAGAAATCCATATTTCTGATATTAAAAAACTTTGAAAACAGCTCAAATTTGACCAGAGGACAACACAAGGGTTACATTTCTTCTGGTTGTGATGTAGTCCTCACTTATACCATCATATTTGCCGCAGTAGATCTGGGAGGCAATTTCAAAATCAGCAGCAACAGCTGCTGCTGTTAGGTAAACTCACACACACACACACACACACACACACACACACCTGTTAGGTAAATGCAACATACGGAAACCAGTTAAATTGGAAACCAGTAGGGACACAACACCTGCAGCCGTAATCCTATACGTGCTGGCCGTAAATGTTTTACTGTGAGACACGCAGCGCATCTAATGAGAACAATGCCTCTCTCTCTCTCAATTCAATTCAATTCAAAGAGGCTTTATTAGCATGACCATATTGACATACAGTATTGCTAAAGCACATAAACAGGGAAACATGTTACACATTAACATCCAGTAGTCCAATAGGATGCAGACAGTAAACATTAAGTTAACATTCATCATGTCAACACAATAATCTACAATTTCTCTCTCTCTCTGTCTCTCTCTGTCTGTCTCTCTCTCTCTCTCTCTCTCTCTCTCTCTCTCTCTCTCTCTCTCTCTCTCTCTCTCTGTCAATTCAATGTGCTTTATTGGTATGAACAAAGAAAACAGGTTGTTGCCAAAGCAGTTCACAGAAAATGCATATATAGTACATATTGCATATTAAATACATACAGTAGGTGTCACATAGTTTATATACTGCACTGATAGTTATACAACACACTACATTACAAAACAATTACATAACACAATGTAATACTTAACAGTTTTGTACAATATAATGACTGTACAATCCTAAACCAATCTGTAATGTTGGGAGTCCCTCAGGTCCCTCAGTTTGTGGCCTGTCTCTCTCTCTCTGACCTGTCTGTCTGAGTCTTCCTGTCACTACGGCCAGTTGGTGGTCACTGAGTCTGTGTCTCTCTCTCTCTCTCTCTCTGTCTTTGTCTCTCTGTCGCTCTCTTTGTGTGTCTCTCTCTCTCTCTCGGTGTCTCTCTCTGTCTCTCTCGGTGTGTCTGCGTGTCTCTCTCTCTCTCGGTGTCTCTGTGTGTCTCTCTCTCTCTCGGTGTCTCTCTCTGTCTCTCTGTGTGTGTGTGTGTGTGTGTCTGTGTGTCTCTCTCTCTCTCTCTTACATAATGCTTCAGTAAAATATTTTCATGATCTGCTCATCATCATGATATGATGGAAAGTACACTAGGAGCACACTCTCATACACATTATTATATTATTATAAGAACAGCTGATTTCTGACACAGTAAACTGCTCTTGTGCTTACTATGAAATAGAATTGTGCCCGCGCCACTCTGTGTATTGCAGATCAATCAATCAATCAATCAATTTATTTATATATAGCACGCTTAAAAACAACCATGGTTGACCAAGGTGCTTCACAGGTTAAAACACAACAAATTACTGCTCATACATTTTATACAACAATAAAACATGTGTAATATACAGTATACGAGGTATAGTGAAATTAAAATAAAATAAAAATTACCAGGAAAGTAACAAACCTAACTCGAAGGAAAAGCCAAAGAAAAGTAATGAGTTTTTAACAATGATTTAAAGCATTCCAGAGTTTGGCAGGTTCTGATATGGACTGGCAAGTTGTTCCACAAGTTAGGGGCAGCTACACTGAAGGCTCGATCACCTCTGGTTTTTAGTCTGCTTCTCGGTACATCCAAGAGGAGGAGATTAGCGGATCTTAGCACTCTAGCCGGGATAGGAGCGTGCAGAAGCTCTGTTAAATATAATGGAGCCAGGCCATTTAAGCATTTAAAAGTCAGTAGTAAAATTTTAAAATCGATCCTACAATGAACAGGGAGCCAGTGGAGGTGACGCAGATGAAGAATCTTGCATTTTTATTTATTTGCCAACACATAAGAAATTTGTGTTGTTTTTTTATAATCTGAGCCAGTGGAAGCATGTAAAGTAAGTAAAGTTTACTTCCAGAGCACATTTAGAATAAATCTTAAGCTGACCAAAGTGCTGCACAAAGAAGCACAGAGGTGCTGTATAAAATATAAAAATGTAAAAATAAAAGTGGAAACAAAACACACATACAAAAAAGCAGCCCAACAACAAGCAGTGCATGCAGCAAGTACATTTTTGTACATTTTGCGATTAGTGTAGCTGTTAAACAGAAGATGCCCCCAAAATGGCGCTTTGGGGAACGCTTTTCATATTGGTCCACTCGGATGTGTAATTACCTAAAGACACAAGGTAGTCTCTGTTCCTTAAGTAGGTTTCAAAGCAGTTGTAGACCAAACAATTAAATAAGAATAAGATAAGCCTCAGGTTTAATTGTCATACTTTACATCTTGAGCACTCAGTGTGAAAGTTAAAATGCAGAAACATGAAATACTAGTGTTTTACCATGTGAAGAGATTGGAAAAGAGTACTGTTGAAACTATAATAAGGAGTTTGTGATATCTCTCTGCTTCTGTGTTAAGGTATATGTGTGTGTTTCCTGTTTCCTGCAGATGTTGAACAGCTGTCGGTGGTTAAAGAAGAGGTTCCCCCTGAGCAGCAGGAGTGTAGCTCCAGTGTGGACCAGCAGGAGCCAGAGCCCCCCCCAAACATTAAAGAGGAGCAGGAGGAACTGTGTATCAGTCAGGAAGGAGAGCAGCTTCAAGGACTGGAGGAGGCTGATATCACCAAGTTCCCATTCACTCCTGTCCCTGTGAAGAGTGAAGATGATGAAGAGGAAGCTCAGTCCTCACAGCTTCATCAGAGACAAACTCAACACATGGAAACAGAAGCTGATGGAAAGGACTGTGGAGGACCAGAACCAGCCAGGAACTCACATCCACTTTTACAACCAGAGACTGAAGACCAGACTGGAGACTGTGCTGAACCTGAGACTGATGACAGTTCTGATTGGAAGGAGACCAGAGAACCTCAGTCAGCTTTAAACTCTCTGAAACATGATTCAAGATGTAAGAAAACATTCAGCTGCTCTGAGTGTGGGAGAATATTTGGCCGCAACTATAGTCTGATGCTACACATGAGAACTCATACAGGAGAAAAACCTTTCAGCTGCTCTATTTGTGATAAAAGATTTCGCTACAAGTCGGATCTGAAGCAACACATGATAATTCACACAGGAGAAAAACCTTTCAGCTGCCCAGTCTGTATGAAATTGTTCACACATATTGCAAATTTACGCTCGCACATGACAGTCCACACGGGGGAAAAACGATTTAGCTGCAGTGTTTGTGACGAGACATTTCAGTGGCGTAATCAGGTCAAAAGGCATAAATGTGTTGGTTTTAAGTCGTCACAGCTTCATCAAAGACAAACGGAGGAGAACAGAGAAGCAGAGCCTCCAGCCAGCAGAGAAACTCAGCACATGGAAACAGAAGCTGATGGAGAGGACTGTGGAGGACCAGAACCAGCCAGGAACTCACGTCCACTTTTACAACCAGAGACTGAAGACAAGACTGGAGACTCTTCTGAACCTGAGACTGGTGACCGTGCTGATTGGAAGGAGACCAGAGAACCTCAGTCAGCTCTAAACTCTCTGAAACATGATTCAAGATGTAGTGAGTATTAAAATCCTTGAAGGTCTTGGAAAAGTCATGGAATAACTAAAATAATTACCTTTTTTTTTAAGTCATGAAATTAGTAAAATCTTCACATTTTGAACAAGTTTTTGAAAAATCCTGGAATTACTAAAATCCTTAAACGTTTTGGAAAAGTAATTAACAGTTATTTTGCAGAATCTCTTCGTATTTATGATACAAACTACCTCTCATTATCGTTGGTTTGAGTTTAGTTTGGGCAATTGTCAGTAATGTGTGTGTTCTTAATTCTGTTTCCTGCAGATGTGCAGCAGCTGTTGGTGGTTAAAGAAGAGGTTCCCCCTGAGCAGCAGGAGTGTAGCTCCAGTGTGGACCAGCAGGAGCCAGAGCCCCCCCCAAACATTAAAGAGGAACAGGAGGAACTGTGGAGCAGTCAGGAGGGAGAGCAGCTTCAAGGGCTGGAGGAGGCTGATATTACCAAGTTCCCATTCACTCCTGTCCCTGTGAAGAGTAAAGATGATGAAGAGGAAGCTCAGTCCTCACAGCTTCATCAGAGACAAACTCAACAAGTGGAAACGGAAGCTGATGGAGAGGACTGTGGAGGACCAGAACCAGCCAGGAACTCACATCCACATTTACAACCAGAGACTGAAGACCAGACTGGAGACCCTTCTGAACCTGAGAATGATGACCGTGCTGATTGGAAGGAGACCAGAGAACCTCAGTCGGCTTTAAACTCTATAAAAAATACTGAAGTCCCGGTATGTCATATGACTGATACCGCTGGGAAAAAACTGTTAAGGGGCTCTGAGTGTTGGAAAAGACTTGGCTGCAAGACACTTAAGTCTTGCACGGTCAAAAAGAAGATTCTGTTCAGTTGCAGCGTTTGTGACCAAAGTTTCACCTGGTACAAACAGCTCAGGAACCATCAGTGTCTCGGCCATCAGAGTCAAACTGAGGAGAACAGAGAGGCAGCTGAAGACACGGAAGCAGAAGCTGATGGAGAGGACTTTGGAGGACCAGAACCACATCCACTTTTACAAACAGAGACTGAAGACAAGTCTGTCTCTGTCGGTAGTATGAAACATAGCTGCTCTCAGTGTGGGAAAAGATTCAACAACAGGCCAAGTCTGAAGGTGCACATGATCATTCACACGGAGGAAAAGCCATTCGGCTGCACGCTTTGCGGGAGCCGATATTCGGAGAGGAGAAAGTTATTATGTCACATGAAACTCCACAAGACTGAAGCCTTACGGCTGTTCGGGTTTTTCAGATCAAGACAAGATCCTTTTGGGACTATAAAAGGATCTACTTCCTGTAAGGGACAGGACGGCAACAAACACGCGCAGTAACATTCACAAAGGAGCAGAAACATGATTCCAACTTTCTGTCAGATGAGTGACAGTTTAACAAGCTATTTAACAATGAATCTGTATTTCAGAGCTGCAACTTGTGGGTTAATCTGAGATGGCAAATTTCTTCATATAGCACACATTTTTATGCGTGATTAACGGACGCACGTTCTGTGATTAGGACCATACAGCTTTTCTATTATGTAATAATCCTCTATTCACCTCAGTTATGTTTTGTGTTCCCAGAAGTCACTTATCATTACCACAAATTTATAATTTTATTTTGAACATATATTTAACTTCTTTACTATTTACTGTCCTATATTTAAATTTTTACTATGAATTTGTTTGTGTACATATTTAATAAGCATTGTTGGAGCGAGCCTATGATATAAAGACTGTTGTGCACATGATAATAAATGACATTTCCTGCAGATAAAATGTGTGAATGCTGAAAATTGCTTTCATCAAACCCAAATCTTATAGCAGGTTCCAATTGACAAATTGGAGGATAATGGATGGGAATTGAGAAAAATATCTCCATATTTCTGAGAATATTTTCTGTTCTGCTTTCAGGGAGTCTGAAATAAACGTTCATGTAACTGGAATCCAGTTAATTTGGCTGCATAAAGTAAATAGAAAATAGATTTCCTGCCGAAAATAAGTGTGGAGGCTGAAAAGCTCAACTGGATTGCTGTCTCCAATGTAAAAGTAGAAGGTGAAGTAGTAAGAATAGTTGGAATAAGGATAAAATATTGGCTAAGGTCCAAGCACAGAGAAGAGTTGATCTGAAAGCACTTTAAGTTATAAGCAGATCACTAGTTTCCTGTTGTTATAAAGAGAAGTTAATGTTACTGTATTGTGTCAACAGTTAACTTCTTTTGAAACTGCCATACCATTCAAGAAGTTAGGCTAATTATTTGCACAAATGAGCAGTTGTACTCTTTGCCTTAAAAGTGAGCCGAAGACTGTTACGCAGGAAATTTACCATGCAGAAATAACAGAAACTGATATCTCAGATCACTTCCCCATCAGGTTCGAGATCAGTGTCCCACCACCCGCTATTAAGCCTGTCTCCTCAGCTTTTAGGCGCCGCTGCATCACCTCCTCTTCAGCTGGAGAGTTTGCTTCTGCGTTTGTGGGCTGACAGTTTTATGTAAAGAATGGTCTGGTATCTCCCTCCTCCCCAGATAACATTCTCTATGTGTACCATTCCACATGCACTGAAATCCTAGACTCTGTTGCCCCTCATCGGATTAAATCTATTAAACCTAAGGCAGACCCTTGGCTAAATGACACCACAAGGGCCCTTAGGCAACATTGCAGACAAGCTGAACGAAGATGGAAGAAGGACAATTTACATGTATCACTGGGTTTATTAAGGGACAGTCTAGCCACATTAGTGTTAATTTCGTCAGACGAGACGAGACTAAATATGTTCGTCAACGACCTTTTTTTCCATGACTAAGACGAGACGATGACGAGACTGCGCCAATGTCCAAAAACGCTGACTAAGACTAAATTAACGTGCATTATTGTTGACGAAAAAAGACGACACTAAAATGTTTTGCATAAAATAAAAACTAAGATAAAATCTCTCTTCATTTTCGTCTACAATCGTCTCTACTTTTTCATCATGAGATAGAATATTCAGCTGGTACCGAGACCCGTTGCTACGGCACCGACAGGCGCCCTAACGACCGTTATCTACCGGACCGAATAGCAACGCAGATTTTGGTGCCACTTAAATGCCTGCGCTTCTCTCTGATGCTCCTAAACGGACGTTAGAGTCAACCGAAACATCGCTGCACGGGGCGCTAGTTAACACTACACTTGGCAGCAGGTAACGTTAGCATACCGTTAGCTAGTTAACACTACACTTGGCAGCAGGTAACGTTAGCATACCGTTAGCTAGTTAACACTACACTTGGCAGCAGGTAACGTTAGCATACCGTTAGCTAGCAGTTGGAGTAAACACGGTTACAATCATTGACATATATAAAAGGGTTACAATGCTGACAGCTAAACGGTGTAAAGGTTTGTCTCTATTTCACTGTGTAGGATTCCAACACGAGACGTACGACAGTCTGCAGCTGCCGTTGTCTGAAAAACAACATATGTTGCGTTCACTTGAAATACGCCTCGCCAGTTTCGTGCTGCATTTATTTTATTTTAAAATATCCTTTTCCAATGCAGTGGTTGTTTTTGTCGTTTACTGGTGAAATAAGGAAGAGGCTCAATATTTATATAACTTTATATAATTTATTTATTTTTATAACTATTTGACTGAAATGGTTATCAGAAATAATTTATTTAAAAAAAAGACTAAAATGTTTTGACTAAAACTTGACTAAAATGGCGAGACTTTTAGTCGACTAAAACTTGACTAACAAAAATGTTTGGCACAAGACTAAGACTAAGACTAAATTAAAAATAGGTGACAAAATTAACACTAAGCCACATACCAGAAGGCTGTGAAGGTGGCAAAGATGCAACATCTCTCCTCTGTCATAGCCGGCAGTTGCCATGAACCCAGAGTCTTATTTAATGTAATAAACTCTGTTGTGAATCCACACACCTCTGCTCTGACAGATATTTCAATCATGACATGTGAGAAATTTCTTTGTTATTTTATTGACAAAATAGCATCTGTCAGAAAAAACGCCAGTGCTAATTTTAAATTGTTTTTATCTGCTTCTCCTGCACACTCAGCTGTGTTCGAGGAATTTAAACTAAACTAACTAAGTTAGTTTAGTTTAACTAAGTTTCTCTGACGTTACTTAGTGAGGTGGTACAACACATGAAACCTACCAACTGTCCCTTAGACATTGCTCCCGCCAGAATGGTGAAGGAGGTTTTTAATAGCACCATTGGGTCGAGTCTTCTTACTTTTTTAAATTCTTGTCTTAGTTTAGGCTCTGTCGCAGCTGCCTTTAAACATGCTGTGGTCAGGCCTCTTCTTAAGAAGCCTAATCTTGACCCCACAGTGTTGTCCAATTTTAGACCAGTCTCTCATCTGCCTTTTCTGTCAAAGGTTTTGGAAAAAGTTGTTTTTATACAGTTACAAGCCTTTTTACAGCAGAACTCTGTGTTTGAAAAATTTCAATCTGGTTTTAGATCACGTCACAGTACTGAGTCTGCACTGTTGAGAGTACATAATGATATTGCCTTGTCAGTAGATGCAGGGAATCCTACTGTTTTAGTGCTTTTAGACCTCACAGCAGCTTTTGACACAGTGACACACTCCTCTCTCGCCTTGAACATTGTGTAGGCATCAGAGGCTCGGCACTTAAATGGTTTAGCTCCTATTTGGCAAATAGGAGCTTTTCTGTCATGATTGGTGACCTCTCCTCATCAACCGCTCCTCTCTCTTGTGGGGTACCCCAGGGCTCAATTCTTGGCCCCATTCAGTTTTCTTTATACATGTTGCCTTTAGGGGCTATTATAGGAAAGCATAACCTGTCATTACATTGTTACGCAGATGATTTGCAAATCTATTTGCCTATGAAAGCTAATGACAGTGTTGCACTACATTCCCTGCTTAGTTGTATCGCTGATATTAAGTTGTGGCTTTCAGAAAACTTTCTTAAATTGAATGAAGATAAAATGGAGTGTATTATTTTCAGTGCTTCAGCCACGCAAGATGGTCCAGTTTTGAATCTGGGAGCTCTGGCATCCCACACTAGGTCATCTGTCAAAAACTTGGGTTACTTTTGATTGCAGCATGAAATTTGACAAGCAGATCAGTAATGTTGTTAGAATGAGCTTTTTCCAGCTTCGTCTCCTGGCTAAAGTTAAGCCTTTCCTGAACAGGCATGATCTAGAAAAGGCGATCCATGCTCTTATCAGTTCAAGATTAGATTACTGTAATGCTCTTTATATTGGTCTGAATCAAACCTCCATCTCACGTCTTCAACTTGTACAAAATGCTGCTGCTCGCTTTTTAACAAATACATCTAGACGTGCACATATTACTCCCGTTCTCCACACTCTACATTGGCTCCCTGTGCGTTTTAGAATAGATTTTAAGATTTTGTTGTTTGCTTTTAAGGCCTTAAATGGTCTGGCACCGGAGTATTTGTCTGAAATTTTAACTTTGCGGGAGCACAACCGGTCATTGCGTTCTTCAAATCAGCGAGTTTTAGAAGTGCCTAGGTCAAGGTATAAACATTGGGGTGATCAGGCTTTTGCAGTTGCTGCCCCGGGACTCTGGAACAAGTTACCCCCTGATATTCGCACTATCACAGATGGAGCTCTTTTTAGGTCCAAACTCAAAATGTATCTGTTCCATCTGGCCTTTAATATGTAGCACTGGTGTGACAATTTCATTCTTTTGTTTCTGTGTAACCTTTTCTGATTTTACTGTTTTCTGTGTTCATTCTTTCTATTGTATGACATGTGTTTCTGATGTTAAGCACTTTGGATACCTGCTGGTTTTTGTAAAGTGCTATATAAATACATTTTGATTGATTGATTGATGAAGATCATTTACAACCACTAATCTACTGTACAATGCTAGAATGTTAAGCATACATATCCCTCTCTCTTACTCTGTCTCTGTCGTATGGACTACAAAATAAATTACCTGAGTAACATATTTACTCCCACTGCTCGCTTTTCAGTCAGAGTGTACAACAGTTTGTTTGTGGAAATAATGAGCCTAAGCAGTAGTTCGTAAATGTATAGTTTTAGATATTGGTTTTTACAGAGGCAGAGTTTCCTTCTTTACATATTATATGCTTTGCTTCCTACTAGGCCTATATATGGACATAGGAAACTATAATGATAAGTGATCAATGTAATGCACACTTAAAACATGAATGTAACAGTGTATTCATCAGTTATTTCCCCCCATCAAAATATAAGGTCAAAAACCATTGAGGTGTCCTCTCCCTGTTGTTTCATGAATGTACAGTAGCCTACATTATATACTATAGTTATTAGTCCAGTGATGTAAGACTATAATTAGGGACGATTGTACAATTATAAAAACCTATAATAATTGTTCAATCCTCCCAAATGATAGTCCCAGTTCACTGGAGAGAACACACATTGTCTGCTAAGAATGCCAAATACAGTGCACATGGAAGAGGAACAAACATGATCCTTTGTTAAAGAATACTAAAAGAAATAAATCAACTAAAATAATTAAAGGTGTATTTGTTCCTGACCAGTCTGCTATTGTTTGAACCACTAACACGGGTATAGGACATATATTACCCTACATCACTGACTTCATTATAGAAACATGTGTATAGGACATTATATATTACCCTTCATCACCGACTTCATTATAGAAACACGTGTATAGGACTTTATATATTACCCTTCATCA